>NW_009647680.1:8789761-8800579 GCF_000708025.1 Charadrius vociferus
AAGAGTTCTTAATTATGACAATTAGAGCAGAATTGCAAAATTGAAATTATTTCATTTCTGTGACATAAGGTCAACAATGTTGTTAGTTGTTAATGCATTTATACTCCCTGGGCAATCACACTGGTAGCATTATACCTGCACACTAACAACACTAGGTTAGTGTTGCTTGACAAGTCTATTGAACCTCTGTTGTAATAGTGATTCACTTGTGGAATAGAATTCTTTTTATCATATAAATAGTAGATAAAGCTCCACCCCATTTTGTACTAATGCACTGCTCTTTCATGAAGTGCCAGATCAGCAAGAAGGGGCCATGAAGACACTTCAAGGGGAGAAGGAAGGAGATTAATGGACAGAAATGATATGTCTACTTAAAATCAAGGTATATAACAAATGTATCATTTGCAAAGACTCTTGAGTTTTCCAAGACTTCTGCCACCATCTTTAGAGTCAAAGGGAAAATTTTTAGATTTTTTTTATAGTTACTCTGGTAGGTTGTATGTGGGATAACCTAAGGATACATGTCTGACAGTATGGATGCAGAGACTTGAAGGAGTTTGAAGCTGGAATACTTTTGTTTTTTCCAGTTATGTTACTTTGTCTAAAAACAAACCAAAGCAAAAAATTACCTCTATCCATAGGCTTTGTCCTTCTCAGACTTATTCTGGACCCTCTGTAGAGAGAAGGCAAAAAACACATTACAGAGATTTTTTTTTTTTTTCCTGATGGTTGAAATAGTATAGACGGTTGTATGTATGTATTAGATTTTCATATCCTGACTTCCTCAAGGTCCTTCACAAGTGTCTCATCTTCATGGTTTACTCAGGAGGCTATTATTTTCCACTAACAGGCTGTTTTTTTTTGATACATATAATGCATCAGTACACTGTAAGAGAAGACATCAGTAGATGAGGAAGAGGGGCATAGTATGAAGCTGTCTTTTCCCGTATGATGTAATTAGACCCAAGTTAAATGTTGCTTTGGGCAAATACCATGAATTTCACTTTTCTTTACATACTATGAGGACAAAGCAAACCTCAGCAGAATAAGTTTTAAGGCAGCAACAGCTTCTTACAGGCGTGTTGTGCTCTCATCAGATGTAGAAGAAAAACATTAACACTGACGCACCTTGAACCATTTCATTTCCACCCTCCTATTTGCTTATTCTTTATAGCGGCCCAGGCAAAACAGAATGAAAAAGAAATGTATGTAGTATGAGTAGGAAAGAAAAATCCTTCCCTTGGCACAAATATGATTTTACACAGGCATATAGCAAATGGAGTCACTAAGACTCTTCTATCATGAAAATGACCTTCATGCAATACCAAAGAGTGTATACATAGTTGACCAGAAGTATGCATTATCCTTGGAAAAGAGGAGATGTGAGGAGAGGGAGGCACCATCTTTTAATCGGCTTCTTAAAACATAAGACATGCCCTACCGATATTTCCAATGCTTGCTCTTTCTCTGAGAATAGCAGTAGAAAAGTCTGTTTAGGGTATACAAGTCTAACCCTTATATGCAGATGACTTCTTCCACAGCTATTGCATTAGGAAATTTAGGGACTACATACCTCTATATTCCCTTCCATATCTCTTCAACATTTACTCTTGTCTATTTCATAGAAAAACAGAAATGCTCAATGGAAGAGACCTCTGGAGGTCATCTAGTCAACCTTCTGTTCAGTGCATGAATGTTGCTAAAGCTAAATCAGGTTAGCAGCGACTGTTCAACAACATCTGGAAAACCTCCAAGGATGGAGATTCCACAGCCTCCCTTCCTCCTGTTGTAGTGTTGCGCAACCTTCTCAGTGAAAAAGATCTTTCTAATGGCTAGTCTGAACCTCCCAAAGCCGCAGCTTGTGTCTATTCCACTTTGTTTTACCATCTGCCACTACTAAGAAGATTTGGACTTCCATCATCTTTGTAACTGCTGCTGAAGTAATTGCAGGGTGTCATTATACTCCTTCTTTTACTCATCTTAGTCACACTAAGCACACCCGTCTCCCTTGAACTCTCCGCGTTGTGTACTCTAGGCCCTTAATCACATTGGTCACTCTTTGCTGACTTGTTTCTTCAGATGCTTCTTGAATTTGAGGTGTCCAAGACTGAACACTGTTCCAGGTGTAATTTCACCTGCACTAGTGAGGGAAATAATACCAACTCTTAGTCTTCTGTCCATGCTCCTCCTACTGCATACAAATATGGAGCATGCCTTATTCACAGTGAGAGTGCTCTTGGCTCCCGCTAAACTCAGTGTCCACCCACTGTGCCCAGGTCCTTTTCAGCAAAACTCCTATTCAGCCTGTTGGTTACCAGCTGTACTGACAAATGGCTTTATTCTGCTCATGTGCAGGACTTTAGTCTTCTCTTTGGCAAACTCCATGAAGTTTCTGCTCACTCAACCTTACAGTTCATCAAAGTCTCTCCAGAATGAGGCTTTTTTATTTGTTTTGTCAGTCACTCAATAGTGTAGTATTGACTTTGCTCATTTACTATCTAATTTGTCTTGTCTAATTTGTCTGCCTAATTTCTCTAATCCTTTTTGAACCTCCTGATACTCTGTCTCTCCACAATCTCCTCTGGCAACAAGCTCCAGCATTTATTGTTTCCCTCATATGTGTTTCTACCCTTGACGAAATCCAGGGATTTTAATATTCATAGCCAAGTCTGAATCCTTCCAGGGATTATGATCACTTGCAAAGTTACAACATATATTGCAGTTTCCTCAAAATCTATTTATCTTTCTCTTTTACTTGTTTTGGGGTTTTTTTTGTGTTTGGTTTTGGGTTTTTTTTGTTTTGCTTTGTTTTTTTTTTTTTCTCTATGATATCCATATATGCCTGTCATTAACATTTGAGGTCCATGGGGACATGTTTCTCCAAATATGAGCTGTTCAGCTCTACTGCTTGTCTTTCATAATTAAGTCCCTAATTCAAAATAACACCTAAGCACATCCATCATCACGTTCTTTGCATGTTTTCCTGAATAATGATGATGTATACATTTTAGTGCACCGCTGAATTGGACCCTAAATGGGGAAACTGCTCATTTACTTTTTATTTATTTATTTAAAGTTCCTCGGTGTGCATAATGAAACAAGTTTACAACATGTACACAGCTGGTGTTGCAACATGGTCCAATACCACAACAACAACAGAAACACTCATCTATTAAAACAAAGTTTTTGGCAAATTGACGAAAAAGGAGGGTGTCAGTGCCATCAAATACATCCCTTCCTTCTTTGCTATGGAGAGAGCAGGAAAACCATTAGGCTTTTTTAGAACAGAAAACAGAAAAAACCTTTGCTTTTTTAGAAATTGTTCAGAAGAACCTCTACACCACAAGGAAGAGAGGACGCTTTGTGTCACTTACCCAAGTTGTCAGCGAAGATGCTATTTCAACATCAAGTGATTCATCAGAGAAGGAAAATGTAACAAGTCAGAAGTCTTTCCAGAAGGAGTGGAAATTATAGCTGTAACTTTTTGTTCTCCAGATTCTATCACAAGTGTTTCTGTATGATAGAAGGATGTTTTCAGTAAATACTCTCTAATCTGATCTTTTTTTCTTTTTTTTTTTTTTTTTTAAGAGTGAAGTTCTAACTTACTAAGGGACAATTCAGGTAAAATAGACATAAAAAGCAATAGAGAAATGAGGTGAAGGGAAAAAGAAAGATGTAAGCCAGTGGAACTTGGACTCCACTGTCATTTCCCAATGTTGTCCTTTGAAAGAAATCAGAAAGGGTAAATTCTTCCCTTGTTTAAACCTTTGGCATCCTCGGAGGGTTCTGAGATGTCAGCACAGACTGAAGCACAAAGAATGGAAATAAAACAAATAAATGTTTAATTATGCTTAGTATCTAAATCTGACAGTCCAGGCCTGTTCTTCTGACAGTGATAAACCACTCATGTAAATAGAGTATCTAAAATAAAATGAGTCGAGATAACTTAACATCCACTTTTAAAAAGACTTCTAATAGTCCATCAATTAAGGGGATATGATAGATTATCTCAACCTTAATGTAATCAATACATGAATTTATGTCGATTTTATGAAATTTCTAGCCAGTATTTAAGGCTGAAACTGTTAAAAGCACAGGGGTAAATTATATGCTACTGAAAGTCAATAGACGTAGTCACAGGATTTTAGAGTAATTCCTGTTACAACGCGCCTTTGGAGGTCATGTAGTCCAACCTTCTGATCATAGAATCACAGAATGGTTTAGGTTGGAAGGGACCTTGAAGATCATTGAGTCCCAACCCCCCTGCCATGGGCAGGGACACTTCCCAATACACCAGGTTGCTCAAAGCCCCGTCCAGCCTGGCCTTCACCTGGCCAGGGATGGGGCAGCCACAGCTTCTCTGGGCAACCTGGGCCAGTGTCTTACCACCCTCAAAGTGAAAAATTTCTTCCTAATGTTTAATCCAAAACTGCCTTATTCCAGTTTAAAGCCATTCCCCCTCATCCTGTCACTACATGCCCTTCTAAAAAGTTCCTCCTCAGCTCTCCTGTAAGCCTCCTTCAGATACTGGAAGGCTGCTATAAGGTCTCCCACTGTTAGGTCAACCAGATCAGACGGCTAAAGACCTTATGCCCAGGGACTGAGAACCCGCATTTTCTTTGGGCTCCTTTTCCAGTGTTTTTCTAGTCTCCTAGTGAGAAGATTTTGTTTAATATCTAATCAGATTTTCCCTTGTTGCATCTTCCGCTTGCTGTTCTGCAAGCTTCTGAGAAGGTCCTGGTTACATCTTCGCTAAACCCTCCCGTTAGGTAGCTGAAGACAACAATAAGCTCTCCCTTCACTTTCTTATTTGAAGGCTGTCCAAAACCAGTCCTTTCAGCCTCTGCTTGTACACCATACACGCTCCAGCCCTGGACCATCCACATAGCCTACCACTGGACTAGCTTCTGTATAGCAATACCTGTGCACAGCTGAGAACAGTACTGCAGATGAGCTCATGGCAATTTCAGTAAATTTCAGGTAGAACATAAAGAAGTAAAATCACAACAAAAAATGTGCAAGTAATTTTATTGAAAACAGACGTGTCATAAAGCCCAATTCAAGAAACATGCCAGTTTAACTTCATTCTTAAATACGTGCTTGAGCTAGCATTATCTTTAATAGCTTTTTGAATGGAGGTCCTGCTTAGTAATTTGAACTTTTAGCCACAGAAACAGTCAGAAGTTAAACTACTACATCTCAGTGTTTATTACATTTAAATGATTGAGTCTTTATTTGTTTTTAACCTAGGGAAACAAAAAACAGGTAATAAAACCAAAGCCACCTGAAATATTGCTGTTTTACATTTTCCTACTCCATTTTCTCCATGCAAAGTCAAAAGTGCATTAAAAAGTAATATTGTGCTGAGCTCACAAATATGCAAACGCCTCTAGATATCTTGTCTCAATAAAGTTTATAGAATGCATTCCCAAAGGTCTGACAACAAAACAGAATAAATCGCAAGGCTCATAAAAAGATAATGCATGCCATTTTTTTGCTTACATAAACACAAACAAATGCAGTGCGAGGCAGGAGTGAGTGACTCTGAGAGGCCTCTTCTATTCAAACTAATTTCTCTTATCATCACATATACTTGTAACGAATTACCACTAATTAAAGCAAAACTAAATAGCAGATTGTGTGAAGGACATGGACATTTTTTAAAAATCCTGCATTCTCACAGAATCTGAAGGAAATTGTCTTTTCCTTTCTTTTCTCAACTATTCAGATTAGTTGTTGAGGATCACATCCTGTGGGGACCCCACTCTCCAAAAGAAGGAAAATGCCTGATGTTATGGTACAACAGAAAAACCCAGCAAAGTCTATTGCTAATTCATAAAGAAATGAAAATATATAGATTAGAGTTATGTATCCAGAGCACAAAAATCCCAGGGAAACTCTGTTCTACATCATAAACTGCGGAAGCTGTTTTGCTTTTCTGTGAGCAGGAGCTTTATTCAAGCCATGAGAGAAGTCAGGGATTTCTTCGCAGTTATGATCCTGGTCGAAAGGGAATCCAGCAAAAATATATATAATATCTAACCCTCATTAGCTTAGTTAAAGAAGTCTGACAGGAGTTGCCAGCATGTGATTATAGTTTACCTATAATTACCTATATCCTGGCTAAGGATTCATACTTTCTAATTATAGACTTTTTTTTTTTTAATGAAAAGAACACCTTATTAGAGAGTAGAAACACAGATGTATTCACATACAAACATGCACACACACAGAGACACATTTATTTTATATTTTCAACCTGGATAGCATCACCTGAGTGTTCCTATGGCTCTCAGGGAAGTGTTTCAAAAACTACAAGTTTTGGGCAGATTCAGACTTTCCGTAAACCTCATCCATGGTTAAATTGTTTCTAAACCATTCATAGCGGGTCAAGATCCCTTGTGTGTTTTCCTGTGTCAGTGCAGTACAAGGTAGATACTAACAAGGAGAGAGAACTCATTGCACCTAACAGTAGCTGTCAGAAACTAGTCTGAGCTCCTCAGCAAGATTCGTTGAATTCGCTTAGTTACCTGGGTTTGGATGGGATGAATAACACCTTTCACTGAACAGAGGGAGAATCTATTTACACAGCTTAGGCAGCAAGCCTAATTTTTGGACACCTAAAATAAAGCAAAAGGGATTCAACTTCCATAGCAGCTTCATCACGCTTTAATAGCAGGAATCCCTGAAGCAGTGTATGTCGCAAAAAGGCATAAGTGCAAATGTACCTGCATTAGCAATGTGAGTAACCCATCAGCAATGCGAGTTAATTCATTCAAAATGTAGGTAACCTAATACCAAACCAAGCAAAATTTGTTCCTGATTTCTTCACAACTTTGCAATTGCCATCTGGGCAATGTTTTCATGTTTTGGGCCACCAATATTGAATGTAAACCAACATATTAGTATCGCTGTGTTTGTGATATTCTAAGGTTATAAGACAAGGCTTCTAGTGAGGAATAACATCTTTTATTAGACTAACTGATAGTATCCTGGGCAAGAAAGCATAGGGAGGGAGAGGTTACTTTTTACACATGTGGCTTCTTTTTGGATCTGAAATAGCAGCAGAAAACTGAAGCTTTGTAGTTTATTGTGTTCATCTCACATTTAGGAGGGGATGATCATCACAAGGCATTGGGGCTGTGGAGGTGCTCTAAAACTTTCAGAAGTCACCGATGTGAAAAAATGCTGGAGCATTATTTAAATTTAATTTAAAATTTTAATTTATTTTTTAAATAAAATTTAAAATAAATTTTTCTTTTTTTTTTTTTTTAATTTTACTACCCTTATCTCCTCCTATGATATGACCTATTTAGTGATTGAGGGAAAGGCTGTGGATGTTGTTTACCTGGACTTTAGTAAAGCCTTTGACATTGTTTCCCAGCATTCTGGCATTCTAACAACATTTTCCTGGAGAAATTGGCTGCTCCTGGCTTGGATGGGTGCTCTTCGCTGAGTAAAAAACTGGCTGGTTGGCCAGGACAAAAGAGTTGTGGTGAATGGAGTTAAATCTAGTTGGTGGATAGTCACAAGTGGTGTTCCCCAGAGCTTGATACTGGGGGTTGTTCTTTTTAATACCTTTATCAGCGACATGGATGAGGGGATGGAGTACACCCTCAGTAAGTCTACAGATGACACCAAGTTGGGCAGGAGTGTTGATCTGCTAGAGGGTAGGATGGCTCTACAGGAGGATCTGGAAAGGCTGGATTGATGGGCTGAGGCCAACAGTGTGAGATTCAATAAGGCCAAGTGCCGGGTCCTACACGTCGGTCACAACAATCCCATGCAGTGCTACAGGCTTGGGGAAGAGTGGCTGGAAAGCTGCCTGGAAGAAAAGGACCTGGAGATGTCAGTCAACAGTCAGCTGAATGGGAACCAGCAGCATGCCTAGGTGGCCAAGAAGGCCAACAGCATCCTGGCTTGTATCAGAAATACTGTGGCCAGCAGGGCTAGGGAAGTGATCGTCCCCCTGTACTCGGCACTGGTAAGGCCACACCTCGAACACTGTGTTCAGTTTTGGGCCCCTCACTACAAGAAGGACATTGAGGTGCTGGGGCGTGTCCAGAGAAGGGCAACGGAGCTGGTGAGGGGTCTGGAGCACAAGTCTGATGAGGAGCAGCTGAAGGAACTGGTGGTGTTTAGGATGGAGAAGAGGAGGCTGAGGGGAGACCTCATTGCTCTCTACAACCACCTGAAAGGAATTGTAGTGAGGTGGGGGCTGGTCTCTTCTCCCTGGTCACAAGTGATAGGACAAGAGGAAATGACCTCAAGTTGTGCCAGGGTTGGGGGTTAGGATGGATATTGGGAAAAATTTCTTCACCAAAATGTTTGTCAGGCATTGGAACAGGCTTCCCAGGGAAGTGGTGGAATTGACATCCCTGGAGGCATTTAGAAGACCTGTGGATGTGGTGCTCATGGACATGGTTTAGTGGTGGACTTGGTAGTGTTAGGTTGATGGTGGGACTCGATGATCTTAAGGGTCTTTTACAACCTAAATGATTCTATTCTATGACTCTATGAAAATAGCATCTTCATCTTATGTAGAAATATTAACTATTAGTCTTTGAGACACTTAGAAATCAAAGGAATTGGTTGAGACTACAATGGAGTCATTCTTTGAGTCATCATAAAGAGTGGTTCAGCGGTCATCTGCTAAAGGTCAAACTCATCATCACATTGCACCTGAATACATTAACCAAGATAGTTAGGCTTTATTCATTTCCACCTGACCCTCAAAGAGTAATTTTGTGAATACAAATATCATGTGAAAGCAATAAAATGCTTCTATTGTGTTTCACACACCTTAAAAATAAAATTTAGTTTCAAACTTATAAAATTAAAGCAAGAAATTCTGAACTATTGCATAGTTGTTTTTATTTTCTCTTGAATATGCGTATAGCAGATACTAAAGTAAAAATCTTTTGCCTTGATATGTGTTAACAATTTCATAAGTAAAATGAATTGTAATTGTAAAATGAATTGTCTATCCTTTTGTAAAGTCAGAACACAGGAAGTTCTGTTCCAACACATGGAAAAACTTCTTTACAGTTTGGGTGACAGAGCACTGGCACAGGCTGCCCAGGGAGGGTGTGGAGTCCCCTTCTCTGGAGATTTTCAAAACCCGCCTGGATGCAGTCCTGAGTAATGTGATCTGGGCAATCCTGCTTTAGCAGGGGAGTTGGACTAGATGATCTCTAGAGGTCCCTTCCAACTCTGAAAATTCTGTGATTCTGTGTGATTTCACTTATTTCTTGATTGGAGAACCAGAATGGGTGCAAAATATTTTCACAGACTCACAGACTCACAGAATCAGAGAATGGTCGGGGTTGGAAGGGGCCGTTGGAGATCACCTAGTCCAACCCCCCTGCCAGAGCAGTTTCAGAAGGAGCAGGTTGCACAGGAATGTATCTAGGTGGGTTTTGAATATCTCCAGAGAAGGAGACTCCACAACATCACTGGGCAGCCTTTTTTCAGTCCTCTGCCACCCTCACTGTAAAGAAGTTTTGTCTCATGTTCAGATGGAATTTCTTGTGTTCCAGTTTGTGCCCGTTGCCCCTTGCCCTATCGCTGGGCACCACTGAAAAGAGTCTGGCCGCATCCTCTTGCCACCCTCCCTTTAGATATTGATCAGCATTGATGAGATCCCCTCTCAGCCTTCTCTTCTCCAGGCTAAACAGACCCAGGTCTCTCAGCCTCTCCTCATAAGAGAGGTGTTCCATTTGCTTGATCATCTTCGTAGTGCTCCACTGGACATTTTCCAGCAGTTTCCTGTCCTTCCTGAACTGGGAGGACCAGAACGGGACACAGCACTCCAGATGTGGTCTCCCAAGGGCAGAGTAAAGGGTGAGAATGACCTCTCTCGAGCTGCTGGACATGCTCTTTTTAATGCCCCCAAGATACCATTGGCCTTCTTGACCACAAGGGCACATTTGACCTATTTTGCATATTTTTGGTCCATCTGTAATGCTATTGAACAATCTCACATTCACTGAGGGGAAGGAAGGGGAATAAAACAGTGAAAAAAAGGGCAAAGAGAGAAAGAGAAAGCAAAAAAATTCTATTCCTTGAATCATTTTGTCCGAGATTAATGTAGGCAGCACTGTCAGAACTAGTTAGACCCAGATTAGATCTAATTTTTCCCCCATCAGTATTTTCTACAGCTTTGCTGCTAGTAAGTATGAATTTTCATCATATTAACCATATCATTAGTACTGTAATATTTACTATTGTATTTGTAGTTGTAGTCATGAAGTCATGAGTAGATGGGGTACATTATTTTTTTTTTTTTTGTTATTTTGGGATTTATTTTTTTCCTAGCAATAAACCTCTGAGAAATATCACTATCTCCAGGATATTTTTCAATATCTTATAATATAGCTGGTGTGTTATGATTCTTCCATTCACATTGTAATAACTGCTGTAAAATCAAGGCAATGTCAGCCTATTTTGCAGAGTTCCTGCCTAATAAGAAGAAGTAGTCATGGACATGCAACTTCCATTATCATCAGTAATGAAACGATTACAATGTAAATCAATGTGATGTTTCAGAGTACCTATAATTTGCATATTATGTGTGAGTTTAAACTTCCTGAAGGTATTTAAAACTGAATTATAAAAGAAGGAATGAACATTGTCTATGGCAAGTTGAGGTTCTTTCAGCAGCTGGATTACAAACAAGGAACCGTATCATTTAATTTTTACGACCTCAAGGTATCATATTATGAAGCATGTCTCATACATCTATATAAATATGGGTATGACTTGTGAATATGTGCAGATGGAAAGAGATGTCTATTTTTTGTTCCTTTTTAATTCCTA
>NW_009647680.1:8800627-8826703 GCF_000708025.1 Charadrius vociferus
TTTTTGCGGTTTCATGTTCACTAATATTTTTGGCTTGGTCCTACAGCCCCTGAGATTCTCATGTGGTGCCCATATAGTTATTAGCAAGGTCCAGGAGCCTTTAGATTGGATGCATTCAGTATGGAGTGGCTGCGGGCAGAGATATCTATAAACAATAGAATCAAAGCTGCCCATGTATCCTAATTGAACTCCTTTAAGTATCCCATATAGTCAAAGCCCTGTACCAGAATGACCCCTTCACTTATAAAGAATGTAAGGTACACCCATACAAAGTCCTTCTGTAGCTCCACAACTTCCCTGTTGCAGGGTTTGCATTGATCTATCAGTCAAAAACGACACTCATCTATAACAAATTTACACTCAAAGTTACTATGTTTCAGTGGAGGGAGCGGAGATCAAATTTCTGTCTCTGGGTAAGAAACTGAAGTCACTAATTTCTGTTCTCATTGGTCTTTTGGGTCATTTACAGTGTTCATGCAGTCTAAATCCTGATTCTCTGGATCTCCTGAGATTTTTGGCTCCAAAGAATGGATGTCCTCCAAAAAATCCACACAAAGTCCGTGCAAATTATTGATTTTCTTTAAATCATGGTCCATCTCTCTGCTGTCGGCCTCTTCCTCTTAAACACTCAAATGTGATTGTGTCTGGGGACTAAATTAATAGAGAAGGCCCACTGGAGGATATTGAAACAGTCTGAAAGGCAGCCCAATTCTTGCAACCTTTCTTTAGCCCATCTATGACATGAATACCTCCTTCAATAGACCACTCACCAAGTAATAACAATTATCATAAACTTATGGAGAATTTAAAATATTTGACTCATTTCTTCAGTAACATTTTATAAGAAAATAGGTGGCTGATAGTAGAGTCCCCAGGACACCTTTCTTCCCTTGATTGTTCTCATCTCAGGGTTTATCATTTCTGTCCCTTCCCTAAAGGACACCGAGACCACAGTTGACAAGGAACACATGCATCCGCTGGAGGATGGGAACAACCTGATTGTTTTCCCCACTCTCTGTTACAATTTCCTTTCACTTTCTGGAATTATATGAATGTAGGACCATGCCTCCCATTGACTGATTACTGGCAGGTTTGATTATATAAATAGCACTCTGCAATTCAACAGCGTTGCAGGCAACAATGAAGGATTTGCTGGAGATGTATTCTTCCTTTGCAGTCTCATTTGTCAATGTACAGTTTCTCATATGCCATTTATCATCTGCTTTTCTGTGCTTCCCTCGACATCTGGAGGATTTGTAGTCTGCTAAGTGGAGCAAGGCCTTGTCTTGAATACCTTACCATCCCTGGCCAGGCAACATACTCCTGATTTTTCCTCAGTTTAACTTTTCTTTAAATAAACTTGACAGGTTCAATATATCCTCGCTGCAAAGGATATATTTAGAGGAATCGTAAGTAATAGAGAACAAACTGAAAAGCTACAGCTGAAGGAAAAAGTGTGAGACAGAGAGAAATGCACCTCTAATGCGTGTATGAATTTATAATAACAAGCAGTTGTGATAATTGCATGTCTTTTAACTCAAGAGGGCCATAAAATAGCGTGATGGAATATACGCATGAGTGCCAGGTGGGAAGCAGGTCTTCCGTTTTGTAAGTACTTTCAGGATTTAGAGATGTAGGATGTAAAGAAGCTCCTTGTTCTCATTAGTTACAAAAGCAGTTATGCATCCTAGTATATTTGGAAAGTCTACAGGATGTCTAAATATGTCTCTACCTTACAGATGTTCCAGTACTGAATATTTGGGAAATAAGGAGGAGAGAAAAAAACAAGAGGAAAAAAAATAAAAATAAAAAAGAACCCTTTAGAAGAAATCAAGTTAAGAATCACTTAAAAATTTGAAAGCGTTTTGTTTTGATAGTGACCTTTCAAAGTTTATTTTATTTTCATTTCCAAATGTCAGAACAGGGCATTTTGACAATTGCAAACCGTGATATATTTTCTTTAAAACTGAAATGTGGCATTTTTCACAACTGGTCCTTTTTTGCAAATGGTTTCACTTTTAAAGAAAATCATTAGTGTCAGGGGTGGGGAAGGAAAGCAAAAGACAAAACATTTCTGGAAGATGATTAAATTCTGTATCAGCAAAGCACATGCCTGGCCAAATGGGGGCTACCTGTCCCATTCCAGAAACAAAAAATATCTGGCCCCCAGGTGAGTCATAACCTTTTGAGCTTTATCTGGTTGCCCAACCTAATTGCCACTAGCAACTTAAGCAAGAAGGGCACTGAGGTGGGCACTGGCCTGCCCTGTGTCCATTACCTGGGCTAGCCAAATCCCTGACCTGGCCACCAGGTGGAGGAATTATACAGAAGAATGTGTTTTCCCTTTGTAATAGCTATCGTGTGCATTGACATTTATCTGAAGAGATTTTAGCATTCCTGACTGTAGTCAGCATACCAAAAGTTGGCAAAGGTCCGATAGCTTGTCTTGAAATGCACCATCACAGAGAGGGTATCTGACACTGTTGGTTGAAGAGTTAGGATGAGACTTAGGAGAGGTGAGTTCACTCTGTGGTTGTTACAGACTTGTATGATCTTGGCAGAACATCTTTGGATAGTTTCACAGAGGATCTTGTGTTGTTGATGCTGCATCTGAGCAGCATGCTCAGCTCAGCAGGGCTTCCACAGAGTCAAGTTCATGTTGCCAAACCACACCAAGGAATGAACTGACTCCCTTTTACGCAGTATGGTCCTCTTTTATCATAGATCCTTCTCTGATTGTTTTACATCTCCATCCTTTTTAATATACCTGTCACAAAGGTTTTTGGACACCCCATTCATCTATCTTTGGAACACATCCACATTCTGTACTTCCGTGCCCGAAAAATCTCACATACAGTCAACACAGGAGTGTAGCAACATCAAACTCATGTATGGGACTTAGGTATTACTAAGTTTTCTTGCAGTTGACAAGTTTTAACCAAAGCAACTGCCTTGCCTACTAGCTGCTTTCTTCTTCCAATTTTCCAATAAAAGTCAAAAGTAGGTAATATTTTGAGATCTCCGTCCATCACTCAGACTCTCTATTTACAGTTTTGGGATGCCACCTGTCATAGTAGTATTTGATCTCATTACACACCAAATCAGTTAACCAAACCCAGTGTCCCAGTGGACTGTGAGGAAGAACAACATGACAGAGTGGATTCTTAAATGGTGTCACTTATGACAACTCCACCCAAGCTGACAGAAATGTGAAGGTTTTCCCCAGATGATGCATCCAAGACTTCCACCCCCCTAGAATAAAATCCCAGAATTGTCATCCCACTGCCATCTCTTCAGAGAGTTCATACACCTTCTCAATGTATGTATTAGTCTAAAGATTATACGAATTTAAAAATGTATTCAACTTCTTTCACAAACTTCCAGTGAGGCAGAAGTACTCAATTAAAAAAACTACAATAACAACAAAAAACCCAGCAATGTTTAAGGGCAAAGAATTTCTTGCCTTCATAATACCACTTAACACATTTGTCAGTCTCTTGAAGGGAGTTTTTATCACCGGACAGTGGATTAGTCTCAAAGAAACTGGCAAGGTTGTCTTTGAAATATCGCCATTCATGGGTCCTGATAAGAAAATTAGCAAAGGGCAAATAAAATAAACAAAGATAGTTTTAGTGGAAAGCTTTCTGTGAGCTGCTTCTGTCTTTCTTAATCAACTAAGAATAGGCTGTGATTACAGTAATCATTATGCAATTAATCACTATAATTACTTTTTATTGGAATAATAGTTTAAAAAGCAACTAACATATTTTCTGTTCTTGCTTGACTGGAAGACATTAAGTGCTTGTCAAGAAGTTACTAAAATTATGTCTTTGTAATTTATTTTTCTTTTTGTCATCTTATTATGTGGTTATTTTTTTTTAATGTAAAAGTAACAGTGCAAGTTTATGCACGTCGTATACACAGACAATATTCACACAAAGCAGGGGATGTGCAGTTCTCCAGTGGTAATAAGATGCTATTTTTATGTACTTGGTATGCCACATGTTTCTATATAGCATGTACTTACATGAAGGTATCTGTTGTATCATCACAGTTATAGAGGTGGTTTTACATCAGTGAAAAAAAAAAAACACACACCAAAAATTAATAATTAAAACATACTTATTGTGAAACTCCAGTTTTATCCTTCTTGGACTTTTTTTTGTTTTTTTATGACTTCAGGCTGAGATTAGCTCTTAGCATCTGAAGTTTGGGCTGTGTGTTTATAGATTCTCCTAAGCTCAACCAGGGGACTCAGTCCCTCCAACTGCGTCTTACCTTAAGTTTCAATGTAATGAAGACAAGGAAAGATAAGAATTTGCCTCAGATAGGACCACAGTTAGAAAAATTTTATACATGTATCCCTAATTCGATATGAAGGCTGTGGTGGGTGGTGTACAGGCTGGGTTGGGCTGGGATTTGGTGTTTCTCCTTCACCTCTTCTCTCTCTGGAACTGCTCATGGTCCCTCCAGAAGGCACAATCTCCTACTCTATCTGCCACACTGGCCTCTAATCCTCAAATATGTCCCACAAGAGTCATCCAGGAGCACTCTATCTAATCCAGCCCATCAGCCTTCCTACCTTAAACTGTCCTAGCTCACAGCCTAGGGTGCTTTTACTATTTAAAAGGTGTTTAATAAGATCTTTCTTACAGAGTCTTTGCATGGCTGTGAAAAGATACAATCCTTTTCTGTCTAGTTAAACTGCTGTTTTATATAGCTTTTGCTGTTAACAATCAAAAAGAATGATATATCATCCCAGACAACTATGTGCACACTGAGGGGACTGTTTTGCTTCATATAACTTCATGAAATACAGCCGGGACAATATAGTATATACATGGAGCTGTATAATTAAGGAAGAAAACTTTTTTCAAGCAGGCAACCAGCGAGCAGTGCATGGCTGACTCCACTGATAAACAATTTAAAACTTAGACAATGTCAAGGCTTCCAAAATGCTGAGGCATTCCCGTAAGTAAGTAATTTTCTGTTTCTTTGACCTCTAGAGCTCCAACTCCTGGACCACGTGCTGCCCTACCAGGGCAGGCAAGCAAGCTGTCAGTGCTATGACCTAAACACACGCATGCCTCCGTATAATCACAATCAGTACACGATGAAAACCTCCAAATTTATGCCTAGTCCTGGCTTTTTATCACTCATTAAGCTGTGTAGGCAACGGTTAATATGCTAGACCTTACCATCCCCTCCATATCTACAATTGTGTATCCCAGTATACATCTCTACAGCTATATACCGATATATATATATATATCCCTATATATCTCAGTGACTTTCAAACACATTCTATACAAAGATTTTAAAACACAAAAGAGGTAAAAAAATGTAGAAAGTATTTTACACCAACACTTTCTTATAAAAAATTTAATCTGAAATATTGGTGCAGAGCATGGATTTAGTTGCTGCAAAATTATGCTCTTTAAAAGCACTTTCAACTCCACCCACCTTTTAGAGTTGGGTTAGCAATGGCTATTTCTATATTTCCCCAGGCAGGGGGTAAAAATGCTTTTAAATAGCACCTTCTGACTCCTCTCTGATGTTGGACTCTGCCAGTCTACTACTAACAGGTGAACACAGTGAAATGGTTGTTAAATAGCAATTCCTCCTTACGCTCCCATCTTTCTCAGTGTGTCTCTGATTGGCAGTCCAGGAAAAATGCTCTTAAATAGCTTTTCCTGCCAGTGTGGGACCCTGCTGGTACTTTTCAAACAAGGAGTGAACCAACGTAACTCGAGTTTACCCTGCGATAGATTTTTACAGGAGATTGCTGGAGCATTTAGGCAGTTAGGGGAATTAAACTCGGAGTGAAGCTACTCATGCAGACATAGACACATTCTTACAGAACCATTTTATTTGGACAGATTAATATTTTCTGACCACTGGAAAAATTCTGACTCTCCTAAAGGGAATATAAATGCTTTGTCTACACCAGCGTTTTAATAGACACAAGTTAACATGTCTTAATAGCAGAACTTTTCTCTGTGGATGATGGTGACACAGTTGGTCATATAAAAACTTTGGGTAAAGACATGTCAGAAACGTATTGTTTTTCCTTTTTCATTTGTTAGGAATTTTTGTGGGGGGAATTCTGTTACAGTATTCATCACTGAGGTTTGGGAAGTGGTTAGTTGTTCTATGAGCAAAGAACAACTCAGAAATTTCATATGTGATTGACCTTATGTATTGTTGCTTTTAAGGCTATTTTGGACCCTTTTTAAAAGTCTGTTTGACTTCTTTTAAAATAAATATAACTTGTGTTTTGTTTGGTTTTTTTTAATTTCAAAATAAAATAAATGTTTGTGAAATGTCTACCTTTTTATCATCTGTATCTTTTCATAAAGAATTTCATGAATTCACAAAGAATTTAAATAGTTCTAAACCTGATTTTTTCAATAATATTTTTGGCAAAACATGTGGGTCAGTTTTAGGCAAGTATGATGACTAATTTCCTGCTCTATACTTGAAGCTGTTTCCTAAGCAGTTGCAAGGACACACAGCTCCAGGGTTTTTTGATATGTAAAAAGAAAATGTGTCTCCATTTTGTTTTCTACCTGTTACACTTCTGACTTTTAAAGTTTTTCATATCTGTAGAGAGGAATTTTTGATAGTCCTTGATGTCAGTTTCATTAACTTGTCATATGTAATTTCTCTTAAAAAAAAAATAAATAAAAAAATGAGACATTTAGGAAGTTTAGGTCAGCTCAAATTGTCACTAAACTTGTTCAAGTTTCATATATCATTCATTGTTATGCAAGTTTTACAACTCATAGCATGCAGCATTGCACTTCCACGTTGTCTTTACTATAACGTATTTTGGGTGAACTGAGCAAAATAGCACCTGTTGGCTTCACTGAAGCCAATTGAAAAACTTCCTCTTGGCTATACTAACAACAAGATTTTTGGCACAAGGTTTTGGGGATCTCTCAGCACAGTAGCACTGCTCTTAGTCATGTTTTGCCCATTTTGGTGGATTGTCATTCCCTTGCCCCCACTGCTGGCCACCTCTACCTCTACTCTTTTGAGTTGTGTCAGTGAAAACCTGTCAACTTTGGGTTTTGGCTTTGAACCAATGGCAAACCTCATAATACTCTCAGTCAAAAAACATCCAGCTCCACCAGGTTTGGACATAAAACCTAGAAGCTTGTCTCAACATCATCTAAAACAGAGGCTCAGATCTACTTGAAATATTTGCAGAGCTTTTGTTTCCTTTTTGATGAGTTTGGGTTGATCTGTAACAGAGCTCAGTCCCATGAAGTTTGTGTGCCTTCTGGCTGCAATTAATTAATGGCAACATAATTAAGCCTTGCAAAGCACCAAAGAAAACCAAGTCTTTCAAAAATGCTTTGAGGTATGGTTCGGTGGTTATGAGCTGGCATTTAGGAACAGAATTAGCATGTTTGGGAATTATAGACACAAGTCCCTGCATGTCAGCAAGATAAGAGGAAATATGTCATATTGTCTTTGGCTGCAACTTTTTAAGCAAATATGCACCCTGGAGTTTTGAAGGTTTTCTGTAGCATTCACTTCTGCTTTGTTGGCACCTGCTGATGAAAGGGATCTCTGAGTGGCAGTCTCAGATTTCTTTAGATCAGAACAAAACTGACACTCAGTCTTTCCGAGTAGGGCAGACAAAATAGAGTTTTTCTTCAAAGCTGAACCATGAGGAAGGATGACTTCAACAAAAAGAAATAGGGAAAAGAGAGGAAAATTAGGAAGGGCTGAGCATGGCCTGTTTGCAGTGCTATAAAGTCACTAAAGCCTTGAAGGTACCTAAAATATTTGATATTCATGCCACTATATCAAAAGTTTCGGACCACCATTAGGTATTAAAATTTGTCATTTTAAATTGCTTTTTTTGCCAGCACTAGCAATATAGATATTGAAATTTCCTCAGAAAGTGCTTATCTCATCAAGAGTAAAATTATAGTATATGAAATACTAATTACAGTATTATGAAGAAAGGTGAACTTTCCGGTGACATTTTATCTATTAGTAGAATACTAATGTTCTTCTTTCTTAAAGCAGAAGTCACACATAGTAGTTTCTGCTATTTTCTCATCAGAATCTTTTTTTATATATATGTACATAAAAAATGATTTTTTAAACCTTCATAAAAATCCATGATTCCATTGAAGCAGTTGAGTTTTGATCACACCTGAATCATAGCTCATCAGTATGCACCGAGAAACTCTTCATAATGTCTCGCCAGTAGGATAACACAAGAAACTTCCTAGAGCTATGTAGTTTCGTGTTACTGAAAAAATTAGCTATTATTTCTTTCGAAAGACATGTTATGAAGTTCTGTTAGAATAGAGCAGGGAATTCTTATTATTATTATTTAGTGTGGTTTACTCTTGTTGTCAAGGAATCAATGGATTTAGATGATATGCAAATTTATATGCAAACTTATCTTTGCTGAGACCAGGTACCATCGTCCTTTGAAACATGATTAACTTTGGTTGACATCTTCATTTAAATATTTTTCTTCCTTTCTATGTGTTCAAACAAAAATAATTAATAGGAAAGCTACACTATTTTTACTTTCAGAACTTTTTTTTTTTTGGTTTCTTTAGTGCATTTTTTGTTTGCTCTATGTTTCTTCTTGTAGTATGCTCGATACCGTCAAAGGTCTGATCTCATGAAATGTCATACTGGGACTATAAAATATTAAATAAGTTTGTATAAGTTTTGGATATCTAACAAAAGCCATTTCATTATGTTTCAGCTCTACACAGTTCAGTTATGATCTCCTTTGGCCAGACTGAAAATATTATTTTTTTTAAGGTCTCAATAAATATTTTATCTGTCAAATTTATCTTCTCTTTCCATTCATATAATAGTATCCTCCACTAGATGAGTTTACTCACATATTTTTTCACATATAGTTAGGGTTTTTTCTTCTCTATGTACAAAGGCAAGCCTCAAATATCTTGTGTTTGCTGTATTAAACTCCAGCTAAACGCCTAGCAGAGATTTATTAAATGAGTCCCAGGGTTTTGCTTTTGTGGTTGACAGCGAAAAAGCACAATCTATTCAACCACAAATACATTTGCATGATTTTTTATCACTATGGTTCCACACACAATTTTAACATTAATTTTTGGTAAATATTTGGCCACTTACTCTACGTGCAGTGCAGACAGAAATGTGCAGAGAGAAAAAAAAAAACAGAATCAGTGCATTGGAAAACCACACTTCTTCACACCCAAAATCTTTTCTTCTTTCTCACAAATTATCCTGACATTTTCCAATAGTTTTTAGTCCCTGGTTTTTGAAATACACCACTCTCCAAAAGTTTAGTCTGTATTCAGTCATTCCTGGAGTTGAATAGACAAATATTTTGGGTACAGATCTCTCACTTGTGGAATTTATTTGGTTGCATATCCCATGAATGTTAGAGTTCAGTTCCTTCTGATCACGATTGAGCTGTTCAATGTGGCTTTCAGCTGGGCCAATGGATGTACTGCCAAGGAGTTCAGTGACACACAGAATTAGAGTAAGAATCTATTAATTGATTAGGGTATTTATCAGTGAGCAAGGAGAGTTAAACAATTTATTTTAATCATTATAATGGGGGCTGCCTTACTTTATCTATTTATTAGGCCTTCCAGTACCTAAAGGGGGCCTACAGGAGAGCTGGGGAAGGACTTTTTATTAGGGCATATAGTGATAGGACAAGGGGGAATGGCTTTAAACTGCAAGAGGGCAGGTTTAGATTAAACATTAGGAAGAAGTTTTTCACTTTAAGGGTGATGAGGCACTGGAACAGGTTGCCCAGAGAGGTTGTTGAGGCCCCATCCCTGGAGGTGTTCAAGGCCAGGCTGGACGTGGCCTTGGGCAATCTGGTCTAGTGGGAGGTGTCCCTGCCCACGGCAGGGGGGTTGGAACTTGATGATCTTCAAGGTCCTTTCCAACCCAAACCATTCTATGATTCTATGATTTATTTTAAAGCTGTGGCCAATTCTGTGTGAGGAGAACCCACCCATTCAAATAAGAAAAAAACATGAAAGCCAATTTATAGGTCTTGGTCTTGCAAACCTGATAAGTTACATTCGTGCTGATTTTAGTGGGTGGGCTGTGTTTGTTGCAGCTGCAAGCCTCAACCTGCAGACAAATTAGATGCCATAAATTCCTTTTCTAAGGGGGAAGAATAGGAATCGTGTTCTGTGTGAACGAGCTGCAAGCTGCTAATCATCGTTCCACTGTAGTTCATCTCCACTTTTAGCACCTATTATGTAAAAAATTAATATACTTCACTAAAAGATGAGTTTCATCGACAGGAGCTGGAGAATAAAAGAGTGGAGATCGTGAACCCGCTGTCTTCCCAGGGTTTGACCACACCACCATCCTCTGAGTCCCTACACCAGCATCACGATCATTATCAGCTCACTCTGATCGATGTCAGGCAGGTGAAGCAGGTCCTTGTGCTGCAAAAGGGCCTGCTGCTAAATACAGAACCACTTCTAATAGCTCTGTAAATCAAATGCACTAAGATAATAGTTTTTATCTACATATCTGAAGGTTGTTTATGGAAGATGAAGTACTCAAAAAGATACATCATCTTATTTCTCAAAGTAACCCATAGCCAGCAGTTAAATCCTAAGGAGGTATTTTCCCAGAAGCCATTTGCTATAAAGAAATGGCTATCTCAAACAATAAATACAGACCCTGAATTCTTCACCCTCTCAGCAGAGTGGTAAAGGAATAACGCATATTCTCTGTTGTTGTAATGAATGATCATTTTGTATACATGTAAGTAAAAAAGCAATATTATTGACTCTTACATTTAAGCCTTTCTGCTGAAATTTGAACCTGCAGACAACACACTAGGTGATGCTTTCAGACACCAGATAAGCATTTATCCAGATATTGAACATATTATTATGACACGATTTGTCTTACTGTGACTTTGAATTGTGTCCATCTACCCATATTTAAAATGAAATGTGGCCAATTGATTAAGTGGAGGAGAGACTGATTTTTAGACTAAAGTGTGATGACAATAAGTGATTTGACTTTCAAAAATTTCAACCTCAAATATTCTTGACACACCCGGCTTCCACAGAGCTTCAAGAAATCTGTATGTGTTTTAAGGTTAAACCATTCTATGACTACCAGTTGTAAAAATGAGGTTTTCTTCAGTCATGTTTTGTTTCCTCTACTTATCCTGTTTCTCTGCCTGCCTGGATATCTTTGGGCTGTGGGATCTCAGTGTAGAGCTGGGAGGGATTGGTGACTATTATTCCATATAAGCTTTTCCTTCTGAAAATCTGCCTTAACGGTATAGTTTCCCAATGAGTAAAAAGTATTCTTTTTTCTGTTTGGTTACCATTCCTACTCAACACATGGAGTAGTTTGAAAAATGCTGTTTTCTCTACTTTGTTAATAGTCTTTGGAAAACAATGCAAAAGAAAATATAAAATGGCTAAAATACTATTTCATATAAAATATTATCTGCAGAAGTAAAACACGAACTGATGCTTTCAGACATGAATATATTACCTGATAATCCTTCCTCCTTATCTGCTAGCATTACCTCCAAACTGTCTTCTTTTTTCCAATTAAAATTTATTTTTAGTAGATTGGGACATTGGGAAATTCATGGGTTTTTTTCCTTAGAGATTTTGAATCTTTTGCTTTTATCAAAGACTTTTTTAACAGACAGGTACATTAAGTAACATCATGTTGTGTATATTATAGTAAGAATTATTCCTGCATAGCACTCTAGAAGCACACGTGAAAAGCTGTAACAAAATAAAAAGCATCTGCAGCTGTAATTGTTTTCAGTTGGTGTTAAAAAGGCTCACTTATTATGATAGTATATAGAAGAGAGAGCTCCTATTTAAAATAGAGTTCCTATTATCTGTCCTATATAAAAACACAATAAAAAAATTCCCTACTCCAAAAAGTGTAAAAAGAATGGAACTCAAAAGTATAAAGGAAAAAAAAAGAGGGATTAGAAAGTACAGTTTTTCAAAAGTTCAGATTAGATTTTGGATTTTAAGCTGTGAATAAATGCCTGGGTTTTTTTTTAGAAATCTTTATTATGAGGGTTGTACAAGACTTATATAAGCACTTTGATCCTCAGAGAACAAACATTAAGCGTAATGGGAGAGCTCTTTCTCTCTGGGTCTTTGAACAGAGTCAAGTTTCCTAAAGGATAAATCTCTGAGGAATGAGAAAGCAGTTTGGGGTCAAGTTTCCTGAAGTTGTTGACTGACTGCATTTTTCAAGGCCTCAGGTGTGTTTGTGTGCAGAACACTTAAGATATGCACAGACTGCGTTGCTGACCTCACTGTTCTTAAAGCCATCATCCAGAGCAACCTGTGGTTAAAAAAAAAAAGCATGAAAAGCAGAGAAAAGCAGCAGTTTCGATAGATTGCACTTCACTATGTAGAAACCATGCTGCAAGGTGCATTGCCCAGGGAGGATAACACCTGTAAGGACAGTTCGTGCCACCCTCCTGCAGGTGGACGCTGCTCTGCGCTCTCCAGGATTGATTCTGCACTTGGAGCTGTGTTAGGGAAAACATTTGCAAGCAGGCGAACAGGATGTTTGGCACCTCGGCAAAGAAAAAGAGGAGAGAGAGATCCTAGCAGGACGACTGTTCAGTGGGAGATTTACAAAAACACGTGCCGCTAAGTCACAAAACACAACAAAGTCCTGGGGTGACGTTGGACTGTGCAGGAATCAGGAAGCCAAGTCCATGACTTTTTTTTTTTTTAGCTCTGAATAAGCAATTTAAGTGTGAGCCTAACTCTAAGTACACAGTCCCATTTACCTTAGTGGGAGTATTCATACGCTTAAATTTAAGCATATGCTAAATATCATGTACAATTGGGACCCATTTACATCTTTAAGTAGGAGAAGCAGCGTGGGTGATGGAGTAAGTCATTTCTGGAGCTCAGGCAGGGATATACATAAAATTAAAAATATGCAGAACAAATGAGCAAGTGGTATGTTAGAGTGGTAAGTGTTGGCCTGTAAATTGTTAGCAAACTCAAGCTATTAACATGAAGTCACATGTTTCTAAAAAGGCAGTGTGGAGAGTTACTGTTAATGTATGTCATAAACATCTCTAATTATCAACAGACATAAATGCCCTCAATATTAAAAAAAAAAAAAAAAGAAATATACAAAATGAGTACGTGGCTATGCATGTACAATTTTCTCATGTCTCACTGTTAGTAGAGGTTTTCTTCCTTTGATCCCTTCGCAGCAGGCTTGTGGGGGGGTGTCGGAGTTCAGAGATGGTGGGAGAGAGGGAAAAAAATGAGGTGAGGAAGCTTCTCGCAGCACTGTGTTGCTGCTTGTGGTCTCCATGCACAGCTCCTTTCATGGCCCCATCCCCTGGCGATACTGATGTTGCGCTAATATCTTCTGCCATACCCTCTGAGAGTCAACACATAGAGACAAAACAGCCTGTGAGGCCAAGATGGCAGGAGGACAGCGAGGTTCGTACAAATAGCCCAAGTCATAACAAAGCACCTACTCAAACGCTTTATGGTATCTTCCGTGTGCCTCTGATCTTACTCAGCCCACAATTCGAAGAACTCCACTGCAACACTTCTGACAGCACAAGAAAGTATACTTTAGCCCATCTTTCTGAGGTGGACAAGTATTTGGATGTATGGACCAGGCTGGATGTGGCCTTGGTCTAGTGGGAGGTGTCCCTGCCCATGGCAGGAGGGTTGGAACTCGATGATCTTCAAGGTCCTTTCCAACCTAAACCATTCTATGATTCTATGATTCTATTTTCTAGTAGTTTGTGATTTTTCTGCTCTTGAAGCACCAAAAGAACTTGCTTCATCCAGATTGGTTTTCAAAAATTAGTTATCACTTAGGCCTGTTTGGACTGCTAAAAAGGTGAAATCAGTAGCCATTTCCAGTAGCCAAACTGGTCCTACTCCTCTCCCCCCAAATAAACCTGAGTTGCAAGGGTTTGAACTAATCCCCTCCAAAGTGAAGTATCAAATGAGCAGTCTGTGATAAGCTCAGATGGAGGCACAAGGCAGCAGATCTTGGCAAGGACTAAATCTATCAGCATGGTCACATTCCCCCCGCAGTAAATTTGACCCAGATTCAGTCTCATGCCTACAGTTAATAGGAGAAACTGAGTACAAGTGAGGTTTTGTGGACACATATGCAGTTCATTGTCTGTGTGTAGTTTTTCAGTGGTAATTTAATAGACTTTTTGTGAATATTTGGCCTATCAGCTTTGAAAACTAATTTTGGATTTAGGTTAGCATTGCTCAAATATAATGCTGTTATTTCTTCTTTCCACTACTTCATGGAAAATCCACTGATAAAATTTATATTCATAAGTTCTGTGTCTTAAGGAACTGGAAGGAAAATTAAGTACACACTGAGACACTTACCTATACATAATCACTGAAGCTACATTTCTTCCTATTCTTCCCCTTTTCTTGAATTCTCACAGCACAATCATTTCTCTGTCTACAAGCACACAGTTGGACATGGCAAGCAGGAAAGATAATACCAAATATATAGTTTCTGTGTGTACATTTTTTATCTCTGCATGCCACAAGTATTCTGTGATGAAACCACTCATGAATGCACATATGTAATTGTATTTACTTCTCTGTGAAATCTATGACATTTTGTAACTGGAGAGCAAGTTCTTTTCCATGTTTAGTTATAAGTGAAAAAATGCAGAAAGGAAAAAAAAAAGGAAGAAGATGTCAGATACATAACAGATCCCTTTTTTCTAGATGCTGGAGTATTAGGAATTTCTTTAGTTTAAAGGTTGTCTCATTGACCGAACACAGAGCACAGACAGATGTATAAAAAATAAAAAAGTTGCAACAAAAGGCATTCTGAATCTATCACTTTTATGTTACACTCATCAGCCTGGTATGAGAGTGCCAAGTCTGCACACAGTCTCAGTGAAGGCACAAATAGGTAGTGTAAGCAATATCCTGTAGGAAAACCGTTCTCCTCAAACTACTGCCTGAGCGGCTGTAAAAAATATGCCCTTGTGTTTCTGGGTAGTAATGGAAGTGCCAGAATCAATTATCTCTGAAAGCTCTCAGGCAGTAGGAAGAGACACGTCTGACAAAGCAAGGTGTGCTTGCCACGCAGTTAATTGGGTCCAAGACATGTAGCACAGAAAACAGCTCCCTCCATTATTGAAGGATCTGCTTCTCCTCCGGGCCTTTGCTGGGCAACCCCATTACCAGAGCTGAAGAACCAGGAGTTACAGGCCCAGACTGGATATTCCATATTTACGGGGCAAGTTAGGAGCCTCTTGGGTCATTTATACTTACAAACATCACACATAGATGTGCACTTGGGATATATGATGAGAGTAAACCGAGGGGACATGGGGTGGAGCTGCTGCTGCGGAGGAATAGCAGAGCTCAGTGTGGTGAGGTCATTTTGAGGGCTGGCTCTATATATCCACACCAAGTGCGCTAAGCAAAACATCTGCTTCTTGAAGCATTCATAAGCTGCCTATTAACATCATTGTTCATAGTTTGTAGGGTGCCTTCAACTCCTACTGGCTTTCCTGAATGGAGACCTCCATTAGTAGCCCCTCAACAAGGTAGCCAGATATGGTAGCCAAAAGCCCTAAGAGTTTCTCGCCTAACTCGTACACTCCACAGGAATAGCTTATGAAGAAAGAGAGAAGGGAAACTTTTCCACAACAAGAGTTGTTGTGTTTGATTGGGGTTTTTTTTTAATATAAACTCCCATATTAAAGAAGCCCAGTAATACAACAAAGGACTTTAAACAATAGAAGGAGAAAAATGTCTATTTACGGTTATATAAATAGATTAATGAGGTATTTTATCAGGCTTAAATCTCTTTTCCCTCCTCTTTGTTTTATTAATTGATGTTCAAATAAAATGAATTTGCCTTATGACTCAGAAGAATACTCAGATCTGACAAATTAACAGCTAAATTGTTTTGGTGCAGTATTTCAGTGATTATCAAGAGGACCGTTAGTCACTGATCAACTTGCTCAAGAAAGATGACAAGCCCTCTTGTCAATCATTTTGCCGACAGTTGAAGCAACAAGGAAAACAATCCAGCTTTGGGCACCTCAGCACAGCTTTGGGAGCGGTGTGGGTGTTCTTGTTTTGCTGTAGTACCTGATCCACCTCAGACCTGATGTAGAAATGTGCGTAAGCACCCACGTCAGTGGAACCAATCTTGTGCTCAAGTTTAAGCATCTGGGTGTTTCACAAAACTAGAGCTTCCAACAGGGTCGGAAAACCTTTTAATTTCTGTTGGAATCCTGTGGAAATCAAAACTTGTCATGAAAATGTGACCTGAGGGCATGTTTACACACCTAAAAAGAATAAAAATAGGGTTGTTTTTTTTTTTTTTAAAAAAAAAAGAAAGAAAGAAAGGAAAGTGTGCCCTACATCAGGTACCAAACTCTATAAATAACCACTATGTGGCACACAGGCACAGCACAGCTCAATCCTACACTGATCACCTTCTCTCTCCTATGCTGTGGGCACATTAAGTCTAGAATAAGCAACACCTTGCTTTTATTCAGAAGTATTATTTCTTTTTGCACAACTGTCTAGAGGGGGAAAGGGTCATCCAAGGCAGTTGGCGACTTGTGCTCGCTACATTTCTGAAACGGAAGGAATTCATGCCAAAAGCTTGTATTTCAGCTGCCTGCTGTGGCCAACTCAAGTCCGGTGGAAAGCCTGCTCCAGTCCTGCTCAAACAGGACTTTAGGCAATCATGACAAATTTCTTCACTGAAAGGGCTATCAAGCACTGGAACAGGCTGCCCAGGGAAGTGGTTGAGTCACCATCACTGGAGATGTTTAAAAGATGGGTAGATGTGTTGCTGAGGGACATGGTTCTGTGGTGGACTTGGCAGTGTTAGGATAATGGTTGGACTTGATAATCTTAAAGGTTTCTTCCAACCAAAATGATTCTATGATTCTACCTATGATTCTATGAATGCAAAGCACTAGAACGAGAGTCCCAATCAGTCGGGGAGGGAGTTAAGAAGGGCACATGTTTATCATCTTGGGGTACTTTGTCAGTGCCACTGCACACGAGAGTAAAGAAGCTGCTCAGGACTAGTGGGTATTGAAAAGAACTCCACTGAAAGCCTGACGTTATTAACACTCTCCAGGTTATAGAGGTGGTAGCCAGGATAAATTAAGCTCATGACATGCTTAAATTTCCACAATGACTCAAGTTTAAAGTTGTAATATCAAGTTATGCAGTAGCTAAACAAAGTTTCAGACAGAAGCTGGTTTTCAGAGGATTTCTATTTTTTTTATAATAAAAAATGGCTTTATCTGTGTTACAGCAGATTTGAAAAAATAAATAAATATGGGAATCATTAAGTGCTGAATTTGACAGCCAAAGATCTTATGCAGCTGAAGTAACCTTCAAGAGACCCATACTTAAACTAGCCTTAAAATTACATTAAAAATTAGAAAAACAATGTTTTGATAACCACTACAGTATTCTCCTATTACTATTATTGTTTATTTAATAGTAAATTACAGAACTGAACCAAGATTATGGCTCTACAGCAACAGATGCTTTATGTGTATAAGGTTGTGTGCATTGCTGTAACACCAAACACAAAATTTGAAACTGTAATTTGGCTAAACATGAAACATTTTTAGTTTGGTAGGAAGAAGATCTACAGGCTTAGTGCTTAAAGAAACCTACATCTGACTGTTTAACCCCATCCTAGCATGTCAGCTGTAGCTAAAACATAGCATAAATAAACCCATATTGAACATGTTTTTCATTTATGAGCATCTTCTATAGCCCCTTTCCATATCCTTAATGTCTTCTCTGTCTTTTTTTTATCAGAAGATCTGTTTGGCAATTTTTCTTTGCTGCTGAATATTGTTTGCTTCAGAAATATCTTAAGGGAAATGGTTATATTATGTCACATATATAGTGGCATGGGTGGTCCTGGAAATATTGTATTCACTGTACAGACATTACAGAGTCCCTCCATAACAGTCACAGTTCATCATGGCTCAACATACATGGCGAGGATGACACATCCTAGACTCACTAAATTCCTATCCTTTTGGAAACCAGAAATGTAATCAGCTCTGCAAGACCCTTTAATGCTTTTCTTTCTGAGACTGGCAGTCAAAGTATTATATTCAATATAATTTATTTTAAAAGTTAGCCAGATGTATTAAGTCATCTTTTTTTTTTTGTGTGTGATATTATTTCTACTGATGACTCATAGCTAAAGCTACAAGTTATTTGAAGTTATATTTTCAAAAAGTAGCTCAAGCCTCCTATTTTTTTTTGGAAGTTAAGCACACGCTTAAGTGTTTCATGAATCTTCCTGGTCTTGATTGCCAACTCAGAGTTGAGAATGGATTTAAACTCTCTGGACATAAGATTGTCTTCAGCATTTAAGCCATAGAAGGGAACTGACACATTTAAGAAATACTTGTGTACGTATCAGAAATACTGGTTCTGGCATTGGCACGTAAAGACTTAATTTTCATTACAGTATCATTCCCTAAAATTAAAAAAAAAAAAAAAAAAGAAGAAAAAACTGCCAAAATCCAACAGAAGTGTTATCTAGTGTAAGTATGGAATTTAAAATGTCAGATGACTGAAAATCTCAATGTATTTACTGTTACTCTTTTCATAAATGTCTTTTCCATCTAGTTTGATAGTATTCCACTGATGAAACTCTTCACTGGAAAACTGTTTCCTAAGCTAAAAGTCCTTAGAATAATTGAACATGAAAAGCTATCTTAGGGCCAATATTTTTTTAAAAAATTCTTTTACAGCATAAGATTCAGCATTTTATGTCTAGAGGTGTGTGTGTGTAATATGTTTATATATACTTGCCTAAACCTAGCATCTTTTCATAATATGTAGCCTAAATCTCCTTTTGCTCAGGAACTTCTCAGTAGTCAGACTACATGCACTTAGATAAAATAATTCTATTTTTCTGAAAACTACTGTGATCATGTTGAGACACCAACCAGCTAATGAAGTCGATGAGGATATGCAAATGAATTCCAATTGGGTTCCTGCTATCTGTATGTGGTGTGTCCCTTCACATTACCATTTACATGACCTACAGCATAATATGATGTGACAACTCTTAATATCAAATGAAATGACACAATGTAATATGACAACAATGTAAAAGAATACACTGCTTTCAGACTGGGTTTTTACCCTTAATTTCCAACGGGCTGTAGCAACCTAAAATAACCCGAAGGGATGAGATGACAGTATGCAACAACTGCTCTAGGAAAGAATACAGTCTACTATCGTACCAATGTGTTTTCAGGCAGTTCAGATTAAATATCACTTTTGTAAGTAAGAGTTGTGTAATCTAATTATTACGTTAAGTTGCATACAGCTCCTATGCAGCTTGAGTGCATTGAGCTCATTATGGAATTTAACTTGGAGGGATTTTCTTGAATTTGAGCATATGGGCAAAGGTTTCAGGGCTTCGGACGTTCAAAGCCTCTCGATTGGTAACCACCATCACTACTAAGTGTGTTACTGTCAGGTAGTCATCTGTTTGTACTTCCTACCTCCACCACAAACCTTCCGTTTGTTATTTTGCCATTAAAAACGGTTATGCAAGAGGAATGGTCTCTATCCCAGAGCGAATATACAATACATTCTCACATGACCCCCTGGGACCTTTTTTTAATTCCTAATCTGAGAAGGTCTAAACTAGTTAGCACAAAGAGTAAAGTTATCATGCGCGTGAATGAGGGCTGCGTGTGAATAATACCACCATATGAAACTTCAGAGGTCATCAAAACATCCAAGATGCATCCAGACATACCTACAGTCTAAATAACAGCACTTGAACATGACTGCATGACTATATATATATATACATGCACATATATATACCGAACACTTCTGTGTTCATTCCATTTGTTCTCTAAGGTGGTTTGACAGACCAGGGCGTCTTTCTCCAGGGAACAAAGTAGACCTCACTAACAGCTGAAGCACCTTTAGATGTGAGCTTACTCTATTTAATTGCCTTGGAGCGAAGACATAGAGACATGCACAGCCTTGCAATAAAGAATGAGTTTGGATAACAAATGGATTGGAAACAAAAATTACATGATCTAATTCAGATAGTAAAAAAAAAATAATCAGTAAAGATGTATTGAGTTATCTACCACACATTACAGCTCTTTGCCATGAGCTTGGAAGGATATCTGGCTCTCCTCAGGACTAATGCATGCACTGGAACAAACTTCTGGGTTTTCACATTATAAAATCTTTGTTTCTTCTTGGAAGCGCAAGAGTTTGACCTCTCTGGTAAATAGGATTAAAGTTCTTAGAACCTTGCAGGCATTTGTTAGTTATTACTCACAGCATCCTACTAGGAAGATAAGAAATTGCTGTTGCTCCATTTTATATGTTGGGAAAAAAAAATAGAATCACAGAAAAGCTAAGGTATTTACCAAGTCTTTTGTCTGTGTCTCACCTAACACCAGGGGCTCTGGACAGCGGGTGCTGAAGTTATGTGATTACTTCGTACTTGAAGTAAATGCAGAAAAACATTATCTTTAAAAGACCAAAAAATGGTGAAGCACTTTTCCTTCTTAAAGAAGAACAGTTATATTAATATTCTTAATATTCATTCCATTGTATTGTTTCTGAGAGTAAATCGGTGCATATTTTATGAACTCTTAGGAAAATCTGAAGCTAAACCTCTGTGAATAAACAAATGTCTACAGTCTTTCAATGATTTGAGCTGTGCTTAAGCTGCTAAATATTAACAGCAGTGTTAATGGTTCTCTGTCATTGCACACCAGCTCTCTTGTAAAGTTTCTCTTGTAATTTTCTATCAGGAATTTTTCAGATGATTCTTTCTCCCTGAGAGGTTACTTGGCTTTCTGCAGTCATTCATAAAACTCACTCTTCTACTTTGATATTGAGCAAACATACACCTCACTGCTGCCTGCTGACACTGGTTCTGTATTCAGATCAGATTCCCTTCATCACTGGGATTCTTCCTTCTTACCATTTGCCTGTACCTGGCATCAAACATCCAGTGAGAAACATGAGATTCTGAAGATGGGATATGAAAACATAAAAAGAGAAATAATGCAGAAACTTCCTTTCTTTTGTGATATGGAACATCTTTTTCTCCCTGTCAGATGCTTCACATCTGTCATAGACTATTTGATACCCGTGCATTCATCACATGCTGTGTCTTAGATCAAATGTCAGCCAGTTCACATCATCCTAATTCATCACAAAGCCAAATATGTGTCTTTGCGATGGGGGCCAGGAAATACAGGCTAACCCAACAAAATATAGTGAAGTCTTTGACATGGCTGTCGGTTTGTGATCCAGGAGTAGACAGGGGCTTCACAAGTTTCTTGGTGAGAAAATCATTCAAAGGAAACTTAATCCAACTACTTAAAGGACAGAAAAGTCCTGGTACCTGTGACCACTTGATGCTTTCCCATTTTCATTCACTTATTCTTTCCCTGAAGTTTGCTTACAGCTCAGGTAGCTCTGGGACAAATACTACATTTCCTCCTAAGTTCTGCTGGGATTCCATATTGGTGGGATTCCCTGGAGTCTCCGAATCTGCATTTGACACAAACAAGACAGCGTATCCAGGTACTCATACCATGATCATTTTGTAGCTATTATAAACATCTTTTATATTGCTATTATTTTTCTTTGAATTATGTAGTCATTGGTAGCAGAAGATAAGAAAACATCACCTGGTTTCTTCAAAAATCCAGCAAATGCTCAACAAATTCCAAACTGTCAACTACCAGGTGAGATTAGGGCAATGATATTCCAAAGGTCAATAATATTCATTGAAAGTTTTTTTACTGGATGTCTTTTTTTTTTCCTTAGTACTAGCTGTGTGGTCCAAGAGAGATGAAACACCGAGAACGCTGGGAAAGGTCAGGCTTTGGGAACCTGAGCAACAAATGCTCCATAAACTTAACCTAAGATGGGGTTCCCATCTTCTTCTCTCCCACAAAGAGAAAGGAGCAGTTATGGACCTCTGGCCTTGAGGAGATTGTGTGGAGTTTATTGGAGGTTATTACATACCACAAAGCTAGATATTGTTTGATTATAAGGAGGGGAAAGGGTGAAGAGAGCCCAGTAAGCAGGGAGGAGACTTGTATTCAAATCCTTTTTTTTCTTTATGAACTGTTTGAATTTCTGTTTCTAAACCTCAGTGTTCAGGTTTTCAAATGAAAAAAAAATCACTTCAGTATACCAAAGTCTTTGTGGGGCTTTTTGAATGCTCATTTTAAGGAAAACATATAGCTGATCTTTCTCAGAGCTCTGCCTGACTCAAGGTTTTAGCACTTCTTTGTCTTAAATATAATATGAAAATGTGCACGCACTTGGGTAACATAGACCTGGAGGTGTATCCATTGGATTCAGTTTATTTCTTCTGATAAGCTTTAAATCAGGCTGAACGTTAAAAACAAAAAAATCCCAAACCAAACCAACCAAACAAAAAAAACCCACCAACCAACCCACCAAACCCCAAAACAACAACAAAGCCAAACCAAAACAAAAAACTCAACAACTGTTAGATGTTTTCAAGTGGTCTGAAAAATGTGACTTATGTAAATACCACTGTTATTGCTAAAGTCTCATGTTTATATCTCAGTGTTTTTATAACAAAACATTCATAGGCTTTTAAAATTGCCTTTACTGGGAGCCATTCATGTGCAAGGTCATTCTGTCATCACATCATCTAATTTTATTCATATGAAAGTTAGTCATCAAAGGTAATTATCTACAGCCAACACAGAGAATGTAGCATCTCCACAGGCAATCCACCCTGCGTATCACAGACATCTATCCTTGAAAGGAATGGTTTGCTCAGTACTGATCTCTTTGTTGCATTCATGAGAAATTTAAGCAATTCAATATTAGTTGCCTAAATTTTTTTGTGGCCAAAGTTAAGCAGACTAAATGGCAGTTGAGGCAGCTTGGCTTTCAAGGAGAGATTGAGATTGCACCTCACCTATGTGAGGTCTAGTGATTTTCAGATTTTAGCACCTGCTGAAGTATTTGCCTCATAGAAAACCCTGTTCAGTTGGGCTGATGAAGGGCTATAAGCTTTGGAGGGAGCCTTAGTGAAAATATCCTTCAGAATCTACAAGGAGGGAGGAATGGATTCATGCATGAATGCATGGATGCTAAAGGCTGATATAAAATGAAACAGTTAATTGAGCCTGGAGGCTCCGAGTGTTTAATGGCAATAAACAATACCCAGAAATAGTGCAGTAATTTGAACATGCCAAATTTTGGAGGTGTCTTTGATGTGTGATAGAAAGTAATTTGAATCAGCGTGAGTCTGAATCAAGCAGTGTAAGCCCTACCATAACCCGCAGGGGCTGGCATTCTTCTGGCTTGATAAAAGGTTTCTTGAGGCATTAAGTAAAGTCCATGGGGGGCGGGAACATAAACACAGACAGAAGCTACCGAAACGTAAATTCCAGTTTTCCCTTCCCTCTCAACTCTCTTCATTCCCCAGCATCAGTTAGTCACAAGGTTCTTGGTATCACAAAGTATGGTAGAAAAAAGATCTATATATTGGACATCTTAGAGAGAAAGTTTCTGTGATGGAGCACTTGTTAAGCTAATACTTCATCCACTTGTAGCAAGCTTGGACACAAAAAATTTCAAAGGGGACGAATTAGAATCATAGAATCATATGGTTGGAAAGGACCTTGAAGATCATTGAGTTCCAACCCCCCTGCCATGGGCAGGGACACCTCCCACCAGACCAGATTGCCCAAGGACATGTCCAGCCTGGCCTTGAACACCTCCAGGGATGGGGCCTCAACAACCTCTCTGGGCAACCTGTTCCAGTGCCTCACCACCCTTAAAGTGAAAAACTTCTTCCTAATGTTTCATCTAAACCTGCCCTCTTCCAGTTTAAAGCCATTCCCCCTCATCCTATCACTATATGTCCTTCTAAAAAGTCCTTCCCCAGCTCTCCTGTAGGGCCCCTTTAGGTACTGGAACTGAATACTATTTGAATACTGTGGTTTTGGCCACATAAGTGTAACTCCAATTCAGCAGTGTCTGACAAAGCAAAGGCTGCAGCTCATCTCCGGCAGGTTGGAGCTGAGATGGTGGGAAATCCATCCACCCCCCTGCACAGACCTGGTGCGTCCAGCCAGATCAACACATGCCATTGCCAAGAGGCGCCTTTTGGGGTGGTTCTTCTTTCCAGAAGTGCGGCTTTTGTCACACAAAAGGGTGAGTTCTCTCAGATGCAGCTGACAGTCTGTGCACAAAGATGATAGCTCAAGTGGAAAGCTTTAGCTGCTGAATGCAGCATCAGAACAGCTCGGCTTTAAAGCCTTGAGATTATGTAGAGCCACTGCATTAAGGGAAAGAATACCAGACAAGTTAGATCACTATGAAAAATGATCACTAGGGACCACAATACATAATAAGGTATATAAATTAGTGTCACACAAAACTGCCGTAGAAAAATAAGAAACAAAGCCTGCAACATTCTTCTACATAATGGCTTTATAGAAACATTACAACATTACACAAAGCTTGGAGTACAATATGAACCCCTGCAGACTCTGAAATGTGGTAAGCTGTAGGGTACAGGAACCTACAGAGCAGCAAAAGCAAAGGTTTAATGGTATTTTAAATGTTGTGACTATATAGAAGGAGAAATCTGCAATATAATCCTTTTCAGAATTCTTTGTGCACGGCAGAATAGGCAGGAGCTCTGATGCTGTCCTCTAAATCCGGCTGTGACTGACCGAAGAACAAATGCTGGTAAGGGCAGCAGTTAAGGGAAATAGTTTGCAAAGACAGAGCTTAGGATATCATCGAGGTCTGTGCTGCTTTTGTTCTCAGCATTCCTCTTATTATGGTGCACCATTGATGGGCACATACGTTTCCATTTTAAACACACGCTCCCTTTGCAATGAACATATTGTGCTTCCAAAGGGAGAAAGTCGCATGGTCAGACTCCATCGCATTTGTCCTGAACTGAAATTCAATCCTACCAGAGGATCCTGGAAACCCAAAGGAAAGGGCTTGGGTTTCTAAAGTAGGTGCTGCTTCATTAAAAAAAAAAAAAAAAAAAAAGAAAAAAAAAAAAGTCACTGCAAGACTAAAAAGTAGTATAAAATTGCTCAAGTTTCTGTAGAGTTTCATCAGCCTCAATCCAGACAGTACTAATGCAAAGAAAATACTTTAGTGATGGATATTGTCTTCTCCTCTGTCAGACAGATCTGCCCGCCTGGCCCTGCAACCCCCGGGCTTTTCTTGGTGTGAGCCACATGGGAAAACAGGAGACGGCTCATCACAGGAGAGTGACATGAAAGTGCATTTAATGTGCTAACATTCCCTTTCAATATAGTAGTCCTTTTACAACTGACAGATAACTGAAAATATTCTTCTTTTAATTTACATGGCCTTCTGATGATTTTTTTCCACATCTAAGATTCATTGCAATTTTCTTTTTTGAACACACAAATCTCAAACTTGAAGATGCAAAATCCAGATTAATGTAAGCCATTCAACAAGCAGAAAAAAACCCCAAGACAAAATAGAAATTAAAACACATCTTTGAGAAGACATTTATTTTATCATCTTGAAACGAAACTTTGTCTGTCACAAGTCCTGTTATTAGCCAGCTGTTTAGTTAACTGAAATATTGATCAAGCCTGTCACACTTTCTTTGTCTGTCAGGAACAGGAGAAGGTGCTGACCCTTTGCAGGAAGTTGTACTGACAGGTCTGTAATTTGATAATCGCTTGTTCAGAAAAGATTTCACTTTGTTCCCTGATGTAAACTCTGGCTACTTAGTTTCCTTTGGTGTTGTGTTTTGGTTTTGGTTTGTGTTTGGGTTTTTTTGGTTGGCTTTTTTTTTTTTTTTTTTTTTTTTTTAATAATGTTAAGCTTAGCCTCTTAAAAGCTTCAGATTTAGATAAAGAAACACAATATGATTATCACTTTTACAGAGTAGACTTTCTAGATTTTGTCTCTGGTTAGTTGAGGCGACTATGCTTATTAGTGAGACGCTTTTTGTTTTTTTTTCTCCCGTTTCTCATCTTTTTAG
>NW_009647680.1:8826717-8835044 GCF_000708025.1 Charadrius vociferus
CCTGCTGAATTCCTTTTTCAAACTGGAGCTGTAACTCGGCAACCATTTCCTACTGCTCTTCTTACTGTTGGATCTCAAAGGGTCTTCACACCACAACAGGATGCATTTTAGAATTGGACATTTCCCATCTTGTAGCAGTTGGGATGCACAAAAAGTATGTCCCATGGTTTTTTAGGTAGCCGTGAGGAACTCTGTTTTAGCAAGGAGAACTTTCCCGTTTCTCAGGAGGAAGACTATGCACTGTGCAGAGCAGAAAATCTTCTCTCTCAAAATTGTGAATAATCAAATAACTGAGTTAGGCAATCCTCCTGTAATTATTTTGTTCCATTAAATGTTCTATCCATCAGAAATTAATTGTTGTAATTAACAATAGAAGTATTCTCTCTCTTCTTTCTGTGTCACTGAAATGATCTTCTGCATGCCATTACTTGGCATCGTTAACTGAAATGAAGACTGTGTGTCTTCATTTGATGAACAAGGCTGTCACCTTCCCTGTTTTTTTCTGTATTTTTAATCTGATCGAAAGTAGTCAGATATTTTTCCCCACAGCTAAACTACAGCAGTCATGCTCAGAGGTTACACACACTTGAAACTGAACCGATACTTATATGAAAAACTTCAGTTGCCTGTGAGATGAGCTACATTTAAACCAATTGGCTGAAAACATATATGATGCTGAAGCATATTATTAATATAGCCCAAAACTGAAAGAGAGATTAGTTTGCCATTCTACTGTTCGGTATATGATCGTGATTAATTTTTGAGGATGTTTGTGAACTGTCTTAAAGGAAAATTTTCAAAATAGTATAGGAAAACACTTTACCCTAATCTTGTCACATCTTGGGGAGGGGAGTTTTGTTTTTTTAGAATCCTGCATTGATGTTGAGATGCTGTTACTTTTCAATACATTAGGTAGTTTGGTCTGGAGTTCCCACCTTGTCATTAAAGAGTGGATTCTGTCCTCATACGGATTGTGTGAGACCCAAGGAACTCCATTTTGTTGTATTCTAGCCTTAAGAGGTTAAGCACCTACAACACTAATTAATTCCCTCCTAATATAAGGTGAAATCCACTTTACTGAAATTTAGACTGAAAAAATAGATATGTAGCCTAAACTGGGGTTCCTTCTGTACTCAGTGGAGAGAGATGCTACTTAGAAAACCGTCCTAACCTGAATATTCATGATAATGAGCATGACCATACCTTCTGAGGATGCCTCTGTTTTCCTACTGACCATAGACAGGACATGAATAACACCTAACTTTAGAGAGATAAACCTTGATGAGGTAAATCCCAGCCTTACTGACAAATATTTCCTTATCCAGTTCAAGAGACATCAAAATAACATTTTTTCACATCTAGGAAGTATCTGTGATTCCATGGCAACCTCCTCTGCCAGAATCTGTGGATTGACATCTCGTCTGTCTGTCTGACGTAGACTCTGTTGCAGGAGTTTGTTATTGCCTCTGTAGTATCCTGAGAAGCAGTTTAAAACTCCTTTCATTCACACCAAAGCAAAGCAGGTGTAATTCAGTGAACCGAGAAATAACTCTTTGTTCAAGAGCAGAATTAGGTCTTTTTTAAAACAGGCAACTACGACGACAGGTATGTCAGGCATGCCATGTATACATCCTCTTAAAGACATGAAAAGGCTAAGGAGAAGAAGAAAAAGCAGAAAAAAGTGTGTCACACACGAAGGAGTTGGCCAAGAATATTATCTGCATGTTTCAGTAACTGTTGTTTTCTAATTTTATTTTTCAGTTAGATAAGCTAATCCTTTGGTCTTACCATTTTTGAACTTACTGCATATTAATAACCTTTCTTCTAAGAAGTTAATGGTCTCACTGAAACCTCCAAAAATATAGAGGGTCTCTGCTTATAGCTACAGGTTGCAAGGGTTGCTGATCTTTTTTAAGGTGATGCAGTGAAATGATATCTTGATTGCTGATGATCTGTCGTTGCTACCAGACTGCTCATACTAATATTGCATTCACTCTTCCTTGTGTCAGTGAAATATTTTCCTCATCCTTTTTTTTTTTTTTTTAAATAAACTGCACTTGGTTACACTCTTTGTGAAGTTTGTCTCACCTTCCTGGAATGTGGCCCCAATAACATCAGAGAATAACTTTGTAACCCAAGTTTCACGCAAGAGACCCCCCCTTCTATTACTATTGCTTCAGCTCTTCTTTGATATTTTTTAAGTAACAGCCCGTTTTCTGCTGAGCACAGCCCGGTGCCTCTAATGCTGTGGTTCTGAGGAGTTTTAGCAACCATAGATGGTGCTGTGCTGTAATTCTTTGATTATTTTTTCTTTAAAGTAGCTAAAAGAGGCATAGAGACCAGCAGGAAAGAATCAGTGGTTTTAGTTTTCAGACCAAAAGGATAAAATAAAATAAAAATAAAAATGGATTGGATTAGTTCAAAACAAACTCAGTGGGTGTTCTGGTGTACTTTTGAATTCTCAGCTTCTTTTACTCTCTCTCTCTCTAATATATATATTTTTATACTTCTGCCTATTTCTTTCCCACAGCTCTCCTCTGACAGCACCACCACCTCTGGCTGTCCTTTTCATTCTGGTACTCACTGAGTATCCCATTTTGTGGGTCCTCACAGCTTGCCACCCTCATTTACCTTGTTTATGCGTAGAAAAACTTCATCGCAGAAGCTTTTGTTCATATTTAAGTTTATTGCTGTCTATCTTTTTGTTCATCGCTACTAATTATCCTTTCTGCAATGTATGCTTCTGTAGTTCAACTGGATATAAACTCAAAATCATGAAACAAACTATTGATCCAGAGCCTGGTCTGAATTTCTCCAGCTAGGAGGCCACGGTGTTTTTCCAAACAAAAAGTGCAGAAGCATATCTGAGCCCTTTGAAATTCGGAGTTGTCTCCATGATACTGAGCTAGAAATGCCCTGGGAAAACCATTTCTGAGAGACTTTACGTTTCAGTTCAGCTGAAAAGGTCTGGAAGCATCCTGTCATATGATATTACTTTGAAAATTAGTGCAATGACTATAAATTATAATTAAAAACCCCACAACCTTATATTTTTACAAATATCCCTCCAAAATTCCCTTTAGATTTGATTTTTAGCCCAAGACTGTAATTTAATATTGTGTCTTAAAACCGGTACTCCATTCCTAGATGTTGCAGGGAAAAAAAAAACAACTGTTCAATTCATGTGGTTTAAATCAAATCAGTATCAAGGAGGTATGTCGATTCACTAATGACGCATCATTATCTTGCAATCAGTGAGCTATACAGTCAGGATCAATCCAGCAATAAAACAAATAAACCACAACACTAGACACTTGCAAAATGCTAACGAACGCCTACGCATTGCGAGACATCCTCCTGTAACTAATCCCCAAAAGTTGTAATCACGCCCACACGCACCCACGCAGACACACAATGTTGAATGCACACAACTCCCCCCAGGATGTGGGAGTTACATGCACGCACCCCTCTTCTCAGAGCTATTTTCACCCCCCTCCTATTGGAGATGCGATGGCCATACCCCTGTGGGTACCCACACCAGAACCTACAGCCCCTTAATCCCGCATTGACACCCGCACTCACCAGGTGTGGGTCTCTCCTTGCTGACCCTGCACCGTGGGGTAGAAAGGGAACTTGTATTGCCCTTGTCTTTCAATTATTTTGTTAGGTTTTAGGCAGTGCGTCCCACTTTTACCACCCATTCTTGCAAACAAAACTGCGCACTGATTGATTCTTCCACTGCTGTGTCTGTTGTGGCTCGGTAAATGTCCTCAGGAATCCTGCGAAGTGCTCAGGTGGGCTATTTTGCGGCAGTGACCTCCATGTGATCATTACTGATTAGGTATTTACTTCTTCATCTTTTGTTAAGTATAATCAAAGAAAGAGACACTGCACCTTCTTAAAAATTCCCTGAAATTCTCTCTAAATGCCACCCTGAGAGACCTCAGTTTACAGAAATTTTTTTGGTTTAATAAAAAGGGGAAAATCTTTCAAAAAACATATTTTTTTTAATACGAGAAATTCTGAGTTGCTTTTCTCTTTGCTTCCTGCTTGGCTAAGTATCTTCAGTCTTTTTCATGTTGCAAATGCAAGACAAGGTCCAAGTGCTTTTTTTAAAGGAAGAGCTTAATAAACACCAACTGGACTCCAGAGAAGCTTTATTTTGATTTTAATAAATATCCATGTTGGACACCCCTGCAAATGTCATTGACTACAATAATATTCATATTCTTTCTGCTTGAAAAATAATCTGTGCTGATCTGAAAAGCAGAAATACTGTGACTTGCTTGCAGTAAGTAGAATCTATATTATATTTCTATGGTCTTTGTTTTGGTTACCATCATTAGAATATTTGAGCATTTAGCAGATAATAGGTGGGCAAAGTTCTGTTCAGGGTAAGATCATCTTTATATGGGAATAGTTGTCACAAATTTCATTCTGTTTATTATGGAAAAAAATTCATTAAGCAGGAAATCTCATGGTGTGATCAACAAGTGGTTCGACTCAGTGCTGATGTTTTCTGGAAGCTTAGTCAACCTGTTCATCTCCAACAAATTTTTTTTTTTTTCTGTCTCATGTATATTATTCTAGCAGTTGCTGAGGCACCTAGAAGGAGAATCTCTAAGGTCTTTGCAGCCCTACTTATGAATTGCTTTGTTGAGCAGAGTTCACTGACAGCCAAGGGAGCAACAGATATGTTTATGGCACATCTTGATACATGGGGGAGGTCAGTAACCAGCTGAGACTGTACATTATTTTCTTCCATTCAGCAATATATGCAATGAAAAACAGCAGTACAGTGTAGAGGTGAAAAATGCACATGTCACCGTAACTACATTCTTCTGTAGGAGAGCGAGGAAAAGATTCTCAGGTGCTGGAAGTACAAGAAGATAGGGTGAATAATATGATACTTAGAGAAAGGTATGTGTTACACCGGTAAGAAAGTGCTTGTGCTACAGAAAAAGCCTTTAAAAGACCTTACCTGCAAATATGAACTTGAGCAGGAGCATGTGCTTAGTCTGGTGCACAAGGGGTCTACTTTGAAAGTCTAGAAAATGAGAAGCTTTTATTAAGGCAAAAGACCCTTTTATGATTGCTCTTTATAAATACACCAGACATGGAAGCATCAGAAAAGAAGAAAAAGAACTAGAACCACAAGGTCCAATGGGTCATAAACTGGTCATAAATGTGTTTAAACCAAAAACTATGAAGAAAACATAAACATTACAGCAATCTGGAGCCAGAACAGTGGGGGACGAAATAATCTCTGAGCTAATTTCAAGACATAGCTTTTATTCACAAAAGGATCCTATGAGACAGTGTGCAGAGGACTGGATGCACTGACCGAAGAGATTCCTCTCCGTTATACATTCTTAAATGTTTTTCCCAAATTTACACTGAATGAAAGCCTAACATTTCACCTGATCTCTTGCCAGCAATGTTCTCTGCTGGAAGACGGTGTGGAGGACGGGTTGGTATGGGTCCTTCATGAGTGTGACAGATTTCACAGAAGAGCGTTTGTCTTCCTGGTATTCTTTGATGTCTGCTGGGGTCAAAAATGCACAAACTATCACAACCCCACAGCTTAGACACCGTCTGTCTTGCTGGCAATCTTTTGCATTTCCAGGTGCTATATACCAAGCAAGACATGTAAATGTATCAGTGGAGTGGAGGAAAATATAAGGGAAGGACTTAAAGATCTTAAGTCCCATCTTTTACCCCAGTCTTCTGATAGTTTTCTGCCCTACTGAGATTTGCAGACCATTAGAAACTCACAATCCCAAGCCTTTCAATTTTTCCATACACATTTTTGTATCTCAGTCTTTTCTATTGAGCTGGTGGTTACTCTCCCCACTTTCAAAAGCCTTTTTCAGAGCTGTAATTTTTAACACTCAGCTCAAGCTGCTCCTCTTTTTTTCTCTCTGTCCTGATTCTACGTTTAAATGCTGAAATCTATACGCAATTACCACCCAATTACCTTTACTTGTCATAAACCTTCTTCCTCCCACCCACTTTCCTTCATCTCTTGTTATGATTCTTGTTTCTCTACTTTGAGCCAGAGATCATGTCTTTTTCATCATTTCTGAAGAGAACCTCACAAATATAGGACGCTATATAAATAGTTACTAGTGAGGATGAAGAGGTGAAGTTAAATTCTCCAAAATAATTCTACATTTTAGAGCACGCTGTGATTAGCTCAGCTTTCTCAATCATCAAGAAACACTTATCCTCCATGGACTTTTCTGGAGAAACAGAAGAAAAATGAGCATTACGTCTGCTCCTTTCAAAAACCAAGTTCCAGATCCTGCTTATTGCTTTGTTTACTGCCTTACTTACTTGGCCATGTCACAGCATATTTATCTACCTAGGTGGTTATTTGTCTAATACAAAATCACAGCAGCTCTAGGAATTTTTTTTCCCACATTTATATGATAAATATTTACATATGTATTAAAAATTAAATCTCTAAATCACACAAAACATGTAGAAATAATTTTTATCTGTTTATGTAGTCAGCCAGAATATTGCAAACAACATAATCAGGCTGAATAGTGTATCTAAGCCTCCCTGAAACTCAGCTTATGGAAGGGAAAGTGTAGTAATAGACTGTTTGTTTGTTTTTTTTTTCCCCAGATTGATTCAATATAGGACAAAGAAATACATAATGAATAGAATTCTTTTTCGAGGGGTTGGAGGATTCTTTTATATATCTAGGAAATTTACCATAGGGAATCAACTTGTACAAAGATGAGACTTTACTAGGGATTTTTTTTTTTTTTTTCACATCTTACATTTTCAGTGGTTCTCTGAATTTTTATTATTGGGGAAAAAATTATTTAAATTTTGGGTTGGTTTGTTGAGTTGCATGTACTTATACCAACTTTTCTCAAATGTTCAGCTAGCAACTGTTTTCAGTTATGAACCAATATAGTTATACGACTTTATGGTGTGCATATTAGTTGATAGGTATTATCTGATAACCTTATACTCTATTGATAGTCTTTCAGATTTTTTCCCCCTATATATACAGGAGATGAATAATTTCTGAAAAAGACCCACAATTCCTCAGCATTTCAAATTTTGGAAACCTTTATTAGGAAAAATATTTTAAACTTACCTTGGGGTCTTCCTCCAAGCACCTCTAACACTGCTACATCAGTTCACAGAGGTTATGGGAACAAGACCTAATACATTCTATAATGAGCTATTCTACAATGAGTTACCAGCAAAATCAGACACAGAATTAAAAAAAAAAATCTTATTCTTAATTTCCCCATTTCACCTGTCAATTGTTGCTTGTCGTGTGTTGAGAAGAACACAGTTCTAATGTTTATCAACAACAGCTAGTTTTGGCCACAGCTATTAAAATGTAAACTTTTCCTCAAACACATCATCTGCCAGTCTTTAAAAAGCTCTGCCAGCCTCTTTGCTGACATCTCAAAAGATATGCACAAATAAGTTCGATGGATGCATCACGGATTTATTATCCCTACTTTTAGAGCAAATTTAAGGAAAAACATCCTATTAGTTTTACTTCAAAAAGGGTCACTCACCCAAAGCGGTTGAAAAACTGGATTGTTTTTAAATAGATCAGAAAGAAAAACGGAGGAAGAAAGGGCACAGAGCAGAACTATAGTGCTCTTAAGTTTCCTTAAAATTCTCTGTTAGAAATCAAATCCTCTGCTGTTTTTCAGCCATTCTGAAAGCACAGCATGTACCCAGTCACTCATTCCCAACGCCTCAGGACCCCCATCACTCCACAGCTGCAGAATTGCTGAACTGCCACAGGTTCACAACGAACCGAGTCGGCACTTCAAACCCTTGAAGCTCACTTGTATCTCCTTAGACCAATATTTGTGAAATGTTCAGTTAATTACTGTGACCAATCAGGTACCATGATGGCATCTTATACCCTGGGAAAAAGGAAACACAGAAGTCCCACACGGGGAGGAGGGGAGTTTGGAGTAGGGCTACTGAGAAATGTAACATAATTGAATACCCTTTAAAAGACAAAACTCCTTATAACATTACTTAGGCAGTAATTTTGATTCAAATAATGTCAGTAAAATTATTTAAAATCCTTTTAGATAAGAACACCCACCCCCGCACTCATCTCTTCATCAACTGACACCTGTCAAGAAGAAACTGTGGGGGGAAGGACTGCTCTTTAAAAGGAATTTAAATAATGTTAATACATTGCTCAACAATATTTGGCAGACACTTTTCTTCCTAGCAGCTCTCTTCTTTGAACCCCATGTGCTTATGCAGTACCCTTGCAGAAGAACCAGGAAAGTATAATAATACTTCAGTTGAAGTTATTTATTTCA
>NW_009647680.1:8835095-8883061 GCF_000708025.1 Charadrius vociferus
AACTTTTCCTGTAAAAACTACAACCGTATGAATGATACAATATACTAGCTAATGTAAAAATATTGCATTTGTCAACATCAAAGTCCGCAACAGTACATACTGGATACAGCGGAGGTGTCAAATAAGCTCCACAAACAGTGTGTCAGTATTTTAATTAATATGTTCATTAATGATGATGAACAGGGATTAAATTCACAGATACTGGAGAAAATTGTGAAAACAAACAAAAAAAAAAAAAGAAAGAAAGAAAAAAGGACCTACAGGTTTTAGAAGCTTAGGCAGAAACCAGCAAACAATGAGATACATATTTTGGGAGGAGAAGTAAAGTGATATGTACAGGAAATGGTTCATGAAAGAAACAAGGAAATATTAAAGCACAGAGAAATTATGTGAGTTTTCAGTCTCATGATGTTCTATACAGTAGCACGTGCAAAAAAAAATATATTAATATATTTTTCTTGTAAGTATTAGTAAAAAATGTGGCTTTGCATATTCACTTTTTCATAGAGAGTAAGTACAAATCAAGAACAGCAAAGAATAGAGAAGTGTGAGGGTCAGGGGGAACAGTTTATGGGGAAGATGAATGGAATTACATTCTCATTTAAAGCTGAGACAGAGAAACTCCTGAAGATGGACATTTCTCAGACCTTACCTTTGGTAATCCAAGCCAGTCCTTAGCTAGCCCTCTACTTTCTTTCAATAATCTGTGCAAGAAGTCAGGGCTGTTCATGCTAGCCCAAAACAAGCACAAAGAATTGCTGAGGTGATAATTTCGTTATTAGGAAGGGATTACCTCCAGAATTAATGGCAGTAGTAGTGCAAAGGGAGGCATTACCTTCAGCAAAAGACCCAGATGACAAGGTGGGAGTAGAGGCTTGACTTTTGGTTGGATACAATCAGGTGCAATGAATTCCCACCACTAAAGTCACCCCCAGTTTTGCCACACTGCAATCTGCGGTGCACACTACACTCATGGTGACTTTAGGATGATTGCAGCAAAATGAATATTTTAAGAAGACAAATTTTGCATTGTTGGAGAGGTGGAATGGAAGACTGAACACAGAACGCCTTCTTCCACTACTAGCTTCTAGCTACCAAATGATTTGCTTATGGTGCTTGAGGTCTGGTTCTGTTCTACCTGAGGCCTGAGCCTCTTGGTTTCTTTGGGAAGGTGAGTAAATGAGTTACTAATGGACCAGAAGCATTGGCAGTGACTGCTGGCCAGGGCTGAGCCTCACACCCGGGAGGACTGCAGGCACCAGGTAATAGCCAAGCAGCTGGTGGAAAGCGAATCCAACAGTAGCAGTCAGCACGTGTCTCTTTCCTGACTCTCAATGCCTTCTGTTGTGAATCTCTCACTGCCATCTTACAGAGGCAGAAATATTAAGGCCATAGTGAGAATAGACATCCTCCATTTAATAAACAGAGATAGTCAAAGAAGATTGGCTAGAAGATCTTGTGATCTAAGTACTCTAGGTTCTTCGTATATTCCCTTGGGGTTTTTGGATCTCTTTTTTGACTACTCATCCTATTAGGAAACTTGAGACAACACTACTTAGGTGACTTTTCTTCTCATTGAACAAAAGGATCTTTCTCTGACTTGGCTGTAGCAAATCAGGTCAGCAGCTGATCACCTAGCTCAGGGTTAGAAATGTCACACAAATCAGGTACAGCAGTTTATTTTGTTTCTCTCTCTCTTTTTTTTTTTTTTGTGTGTGTGTGTCTGTGTCTGTGTCTGTGTAAAACAAGAAAGAAGAAAAAAAAATACTTGCAAAGAGAATTCATCTGTATTTGAAAGTACCTTAAGACTTTCAGATTAGTGGTCCAGCAAGCCTTGTATACTATTTTGTTATTGTGCCATCACAATTAATTACAGAGTCTTGAACTTGTTCCACCTTTCTTTTTTAAGTCTTAAAAATAGAAAAATAATTAAAAAAATATATATAGAGAGAACATATTTTGGGGTTTCAGATTAACTAAAACATACAGGCAGATGTTACGTGAGCTTACAGACACTGTCCTGGCACGCTGCCTGTTCTGCGTGAGTAACAATATACCTCTGTCCTGTTCAGTGTGTTTGGCGACCGCCATACCACATTCAGCTCCTGGCTCTCTCCAGAGCAGAGGCTGCCAACGGAGCAGAAATGTGCCAGGTGTATGGGTATGTGATGGAGAGAAGAATGGTTTACATTTGTACTGCTTTCCTTTCTCGTTACCCTCTTTTATGACAATGAATTAACGAGTGGCCATTTCCTATTCCATCAGTCTTTGCCAGGACACTGAAGTATCAAAATTGTAATGACTCATGCAGTCTGGGAAAGATAACGTGAACATATACCACTTTGACTTTATCGTTGTTCTGTAATTCAATTGCCTACATTTTTTCCATTCTCTTTGTTTTTGACCTTCCTGATCTCCTGGAAATATAAGCTTACATTGTCCAAATGCAGGTGTCTGAAGTTCTTTCAGTCAGAAACGATAAGGAAGCTGTTTTTCAGTACTCCTGAGTGACCAGAATTGTTTAGTTTTATGTTCCAATGATTACAATCCCCTGTGGTGAATAAAGACCCCTGTGGTTGCATCTGTATAAGCACTTAGAGTAAAGTTGTCCCCGTCTCTTGGTAAAGATGTACAAACCAAAAGGGAAATGTGTGCTAAATATTTAGAGCTTTGGGCTTGACATGGAGAAACATTGGCATACAACGAGGCTGCCACTGCCCAAGACCTAACTGGGATCATGGCTTATCTCCTCAACTATTTTACTCTAGGATTTCCACACGATCAAGGGAGAAAAGGGGCCCTGTCTAGAGGGAGACTGATCCCATGGTGCAATATATTCCTGAGGTTGTTCAAGTGAGCAGTCCTGTAGCTCTACAGAAATTGGAAGTGGATTCTAAATAAGTCTCTGCAGATAGAGGTATCTACTCTACAGACATCTACAGTTAGGTGAGATAAACTCCTCCCATAGACATCAGCAACTTGCTGGTAGATCTCCAAGTATATGCTCTTTCACCATAGCAAATTTGTATAATTCAAGATTAATTATACTGCCAATGAATCCGTGACATTGCTCTCCAAAGTGAAGGTAGATGTGTGCATGAACAGCTAGCTCAGAGCACTGCGAATCTTTCCACGGTGTTTGATTATGAAAGAGGGAAAAGCCTTTAAACCAAGCACGGATATATGGCATGGTAAGAAAATGTGAACTTCTCTTAAAGAGATAAAATTGATATTGTCATCATTAATGGAAGCAAAACCCAAGGAAATAGATTGGAAACCATTGAAGTAGGGCAATCTTTTTACAGTGGAATCAATTAAATACATGCTGCTCTCTTAAAATGCACCACTTCATTTTAAGGAGCTTAAGGTATGAATAACAAGGCCATAAAATGTTAATAACTATAATAACTGTAGTTTCTACGGTATTTTTTAACTGTGCGGAACTGTAATGTGACAAGTAACAATAAAAAGAACTTGCAGAAATTACTTGGGTTAGGAAAGGTTGAGAGATTTTACTGTGAAATCTCTGCTCTTTCACCTCTTTGACCTTGAATGAGCAAAGGTCCAAGCAAGTGAAGTGACCAGGTAGATTTTTCAAGCCACGCCTTTGGAATAGCCATCGCATTTATTTTGTTACTGCCCAGAGGCCTCGTCATGAACTATTGTGGTAAACACTGAAAAATACAGATTAAAATGACAGTCTCTGTCTCTGAGAACTTGTATGTACAGTGTAAGGCAAGAGAAAACAGCCTCATGCAAAGAGACAGGACAACCCAAGGAAACATTTTCTTTCTTGGTAGGTCTGATAAGCATTGGCCAATTTCTTGAGGTTTTTGTTTTTCTTGGGAAAAGAATTTTTTTCTCAATGGTAAAGAGCTTCATAAGGTATTTGCAAAAAAGCAGAGCTTTATGAAAGATTTTGGAGGTCTCTCAACGGCCAAGGAGGGTGTGTGGTAGGGGCCCCAAAAATGTCTTTTACATATCCGGAAAGGGGCTGATGGAGACTGGACACTAGGCAGTAGATCTGAGCTGATCCAGAATGATGAAGGTCCTTTGGAGGATATGTGGCAAGAACAGAACAAAGGGAACTGGGAATCATCAAAGCCAATGAAGGGTAAAACAATCTTCAGATATGCTGAAAATGAATAGCAGGCCAAGAAGAACCTAAGCCAGTTTCTGACAGCTCGGAAAACGTTTAGCATTCCCTCTCTGCTCTGCTGCCTGTGAGGGCACAGCTGTAAGGAGAGAGAGGCATCTTAAGAAACATCACCACTGCTTCAGCCAAAGTCATAGAAAAGTTCATAGGCTCATTCTGCCTTTGAGAACTGCCTGTCCATCACAAGGGACATCACAACATCACAAGCACCTGAAAAGCACACTCTGGGTGGCCTGCTTCACCCAACTTTACATGCACGCTGTCAGGGGTTGCTGAGATCGATAAACCAATAGAGGTGAGGCAGGTGCAGCTCCATGTCCCCTGCTCCAGCCAGGAGCAAGTCCAGGCGTGTGTTCTCGACAGGCACATGCCTGGCCATGTGAAATAGCACAGTCAGGCAGACCCAGCATTCGCAGACTCACAGAATCACAGAATGGTCAGGGTTGGAAGGGACCTCTGGAGATCATCCAGTCCAACCCCCTGCCAGAGCAGGGTCACCTACAGCAGTTGCACAGGAGAGTATCCAGGCAGGTTTGGAATGTCTCCAGAGTGGGAGACTCCACCACCACTTAAATCCCCGGCTTGCGTGTGTTTCGCAGCACACTGAGAGCAGTGGCAAACACGCACTGCTTATTTACAGCTGGACCAAAAACTGCGTGGCCAGGTGGAGATGACTCCAAATTAATACAGTGCATCCGCTGCTAGGTTCGGACAAGAATAAACAGCTTCCACCCACTGCCTATGGGAAAGAGAACTGCTTCAAGGCTAGAATCTGTTTTGACCTTACTAAGAGTAGTAAATACTCTGAGCAAACTTAGTGTAGGACAGACCCTGGGCCAGTTCCTCTAAATGACCTTTACATGCTTTACAGCTTCGAGCATGGGCACAGGTGACCGAAGACCACACCACCACTCTGTAGGACTTAGCAGTATTTATTGTACCATGGCAAGTACTGGAATATTACTTTTATGCAGACTAGAGGCAGATAAAACTCGTATCTTTACTGCTTTTGTCCATGTATCTTTTCAGAGTTTTTAATCTGTCACGAATGAGTTCATGCTAAATATCTAGGCAGATAGATTAGATACATGCCAACCCAAAGAGGAGCAATCACCTCTTTCTGTAAGAATTTGTTAGCACAGATCACAGGAAATTAATTCCAAATTAATTTTTAATGGTTTAACGAAGCAATGTAAATATGTATTATTAGGAAACCAATGTGGATACAATTTAGCTTACTTTAAATCACTTTGCATCCGTATAGTTATGTAATTTGGATAAGTTTTCCTGATTTTTGCTGTAGAGATGAACCCTGAGCCATCCAGGAGTCACAGTTCTCTTTGGCACCGTGAAAAGCCATGCCCCAAAACTCTGGAAGTAGATGTAGTCAGAGGTGTTTCCATTGAAAATTCCAGTCTGTACGTAATGAACAAAATCCCAAAAAGCTATTTTGGTAAGAAAAATCTAAACACAGAAAAATTCCAGTTTTCAAAAAAAAAAAAAAATGCCAATTTGAGGAAGTTTTAGAACTTATTTTTTCTGTGTTACCCCTTAAAGAAAATGTCCTTTTTTATTTTTTTTTTCTGATTTTGGCTCAATGCAAATTTATATAATGAGAACTTTCAATTAAAATAAAAGATGGGAATTTCTAAGCCACATGGTTTATAAATAAGAATTAAATTAATTAAAAGAAAAATCTCGCTTTTTAATGTCATTCTACCATCACTATCATTCTTGGGACAATTTATGTCAATGGCTCTGACCATTTAGAGGGGATTTGAGTATCGATTCTAAGATCTGTACCTAGACAAATTGCAGTATTCAAGCAGCATTGCCTCCGGGCTTCCGTTCTTCTGTTTTGTTTCTCATGTGCTTATTGCAGAACCGTGTGAAAGGGGATTGTCTTCTTCCACTGTGCTGAAATACCCATTGGGCAAAAGCAAACCTGAGGGATAAAAAATCCGCATTTCCTGGTTCTTGAGTCCAGAATTTTACCCTTAGGAAAGTGCCATTTCAAACAACCTGGGGATTCAGCTACTAAATGTATTTTTTAAAATTTCAGCTCAAATTGTGTTGTCAGGTGACAACAACAGGAGGGACAGCCCCTGCCTCTGAAGACAGCAGGGAATATAAAACAAAGGGGAAAATCCAAGAAGCAAATCTGCTGCTCAATTATCAGTAAGAGGATAAGAGAAGAGCTGGTCCTCTTTACCACCAGACAAGTCTAGCTGTTATGGTAGTCTCAGGTCTGCTGGGACACTGGAGACCTCATAGTGGATTTAGGAACAGGGCCACCAGCAAATTAAGTTATTGCAAAGGGAGGAATTCACACGACTCATGCAGATACTCAGAGTGAGAGTGTCTGCACCTGCACAGGTCACATTAGGCTCGTTTCACAACATATGGACATTCCAAAGGTTTAGTTCATCTTATCACAGACGTCCAAGAAAGGTCAGATGAATCACAGCATAGAAATATCTCTCACTAGTGACAAAAAAGGGAGCTTTGGTAACCAGCTAAGGTGCAGACACACCCCAGATGGATGCAGACAGAGGACAGTAGTCTCAGCCTGTCATCTTCAATCACCCAAACTGAACTTTTTCAGTATGTCTGAAGTCTAATTTTATATTTTTACAGTGCTTTCTGTCTTTCTTATAGAAATGAACACCCTGCAATTGTGGTCTGTAAAACATCTCATTAAGCTCCAAGCGTAGTGATTTCTTATTCAGAAATAATTAAGTGAGTTTACACTGTGGAAAAGCTACAGATGGGCATTTGGTATTTCTGCAATGGAAACAAAACTATGAACATGGAATTGTTTCCAGTTTCTGATCAGGATGGACTTTGGAACAAATGATGAAAAAGTCTCATGCCGCAGGGTCATGTATTCAAACTTTGCTTAGCACAGGGAAGCTGATACTAAGTACTGGCAAAAATGAATTTGTTTACTATTACTATTCCATCCTTAATGGCCCTGTATCAAAACAACCACCACACTGCTGACTGTGTTGCTTGCGACCCTTCACATGACACTGTTCTCTTCTGCCCATAAATGAAAAGGTCATGCAATAGCTTGTGCTTGCACCTTGCACCATGCCAAGTGGGCTCCAGAAGATAAGTCTCTAAGAAACAGTATGTGTTAAGTCTCTACACTACTCCTGTCAATCACTCTTACAAAGGATCGTATTTTGCATCTGGGAAAACTAGGAAAATCCTATGTTGGACACATCAAGATAACAACGGTCTAGTGGGAGGTGTCCCTGCCCATAGCAGGGGATTGGAACTCGATGATCTTCAAGGTCCTTTCCAATCTAAACCATTCTATGATTCTGTGATTCTATGATTTGCTGTGCACATACTGGTCACCTCCACAGTATCTATGCAGTAATCCTGCTGTAACATTGATACTTTGGTCTTTCTGTGTATTGCCAACCAAAACTGATAAACTCACGCACAATGACCATTTTTGTGGAGCAGCCAGGCTGAATGCAGTTTGGGTTTGGGATTGGTTTTTATTTTTCAAAAAAGGACTGTTCGTGAAACCTGAAAAAATTACCTCCTAGTCTCATATACAGGCTTGATCCCTGCTGTAAAGTTGATCCAAAACTAGGTAAGAAGTTCTTTGGTCTTTCTTAGGTGCTAAGTAATATTAAAAAAAAAAAAAAAAAAAAAAAAAAAAAAAAACCAAAAACCGAGGAACAGTGCCAGATAGAAGTAGGGAAGTCACTGCCAGTTCTGAGAGGCTTTTGTATGCACTACACGATACTTAAGTATGACCAGACATTCAGTAGTTTCTTTTAAGCTAATATCTTTTTTAGATTTACCACTGGGAAAAAGAATTAGAAGGGGAAAGAAAAATAACACTGAACTTCCTCCTCTGTCAGTACCTTGGGCTGATGGTCAAGGGCTAGAAGAGAAGAGGCGAGGCTCTGAGCAACCCGATCTACTTGAAGATGTCCCTGCTCATTGCAGGGCGGTTGAACTAGATGGCCCTTAAAAGTCCCTTCCAACTCAAAATATTCTATGATTCTAAGGGTAAAAAGATGTCCTTCTGGTTGTGTTGTTCCTTTGCCAAAATGTAATTAATCAAGTTGCAAACTGAACATGAGATTTCTGTCTGAAACATTTACTTTTACTTGGATTTATATACTCACAGAGCACAATTTTATAAAGATTCTTTAACAACAACAAAACGTTTAATACAACTACCAGCAGTCTATCAATTAATGGCTTGTTGTTGTGCTTAAGAGGGAACATTGTGCCCAGGCAGGGTGTGTGTGTCTTACCATTTACCAGGCAAACTGTGCAGTTAGCACCGATTTCAGAAAAGTTCTGGTTAGCCATTTAGTCAATAATCATAGATTTGCTTTTTAATATCAGTGACGCACTCCTGCCCCCCTACTTTATTCTTTATTGTGTTTCAGAACATATATCTGCTTGGGAGACATGCGAACTACTGCTATATTCCTGGGGCAGACTTAAAGGATGGAGGGAGAGGAGAGTAACCAAAATTAATTCCTTCAATCAAAAGAAATGAAATATGACAACCTTGTCTGAAATGCACAAAAGCAACAACATAAGACATGGTCCAGCCCTGCCCTGATATTTTCCTTTTTTCTTTCAAAGTGTCTTCACTCTGAGAAGAAATGCATGCTTTAGCCTGCTAAATCAAATCCTACTTTTTTTAGTGAACTTTGGTGAAACATTAAGTCTCGAATTCACACAACTTCAGTGTTGGCATTGCCTGCAGCATTTCATTTGGTAATATTGTCAGCTTTGACTCTTTTTGGAGGACAAATTATATCTTAAAGGTACTGACTCACCTCCTGGAGGAGACACTCTCACTTCCACAAAGAATATATCTCATCCAACAATTTCCAGACATGATTATTGAAAATAAAATTAAAAAAAAAAAATCTTATCTCTTTTTAGTATCAAATATCTTCCAAAAAAATATTTTAAGTTCCCGCTTGTACTAAAGAGAGTTTTGCAACTAGTCAAAGCTGGTGCAACATTTGAGCCATGTCTGATAAAGCATTTTGCACCCTTCTCACCCATATCCCGCAGGATGGAGTTCAGTTGCTTAAACTTAGTTGTCCAGTATTATTGCAAATTCCCTGGAATATCCAGAAGATGCCCACTTATATCTACCAGCTCTAATGGGATGTTTTAGATACCCTGGCACATCTAAAACACCACTTCAGTATTTGGATAGTTGAATCCTTTCCTCTCTTTCCAATCTAGCTGTGTAACAGCATCCTTATCAACAAGACAATTTATGAACTGAGTGATGAGAAGCACATATTTTCAGAGGGTGGGAAAAAGAAACTCTAAGACGTGATAATCTCAATATTTATATACAAGCCCTGAACTCTGGACAACTACCTGTCCCTCTCCGAGCTGTTTCAGAGCTTAAAACACACCCCATGAATAGGAAACGAACTAATGTATTTCTAATTGGTTTTACATAGTTTATCCATGTGACATGAAACTGGGTGTTGCTGCTGGTGTCTTTTCTTTTGAGGAGAGGCTTGAAATTAAAGAAAAATATATCTAATAACATTTTGTATCACCATATGAACAACTTGCAGTCATATGAGGTTCACTCTCACTTCTCCTTGTCTCATGGTTGACTGTTCATATACAAAGTTTCTGAGAGGCATTTGAGGGTTTTCCTGTACGTATTTACATGCTACTGTATGCAGAGAAATGTAGGCTTTCAGGGCATCCTCGGTGATTGCTGTCCTTTAAGAGTGGGGTTAAAGCAGGCAATTCTGTCCTTCTAAGTTTTATAGTACTTGCAGTGTTGCAAGAGTATTGTCACATGCTTTGGACCACAGCCAGGCAACAGGAAGATAAAATCATCCTTCCGTCCCCATATGCAATGGGTTGTATTTGGATCATATTTGCTCTAAGCATCATATTGATTACTTGATGGCTGACCATAAGATCAATTTAGGAGTACATTAGGTGACATTTCATAGATAGGAAGTCCAGCCTAGTAACAATGAATGTAGCAATTCCTTCTGGCTGGAGCATATTCAAAGCAGTGAATGCCCCTGGATGTTTTTTTCCTCAGATGGGAAGGGATGAAAATCTTTTACGATGATCTAAATTTGTGTCAAAATTTAGACAAACAACCAAACTATTTCTCATGATTTAGTGCTGATAGGGTTTGCTCTTGTGGTATGAGACTTCTTGGTGCTGGAGAGTCAGCACTGCCAAATACCTTATGCCAGAGAGTGAAAAGTTCAAACTTTTCCTTTTGTTTCACTGCATGAGATGATGCTGTCCACTGCTCAGGGAAGTGGTTGAATTGCTATCCTGGGATGTATTTAAAAGCCGTCTAGATATGGTGCTCAGGGACATGGTTTAGAAGTGTGCTTGGTAAAGTTAGACAATGGTTGGACTTAAGGATCTTAAAGGTCTTTTCCAGCCATAATGATTCTATGATTCTATGCAGGACATGATAAGAAAGATTTCAAATGCTTATTTGATTTTATATGCATGTGTTCTTGTACATTATTTGCACTTAAAATTTCCATAGCACTTTCCTTTTTTAATGGTATCTTCTAAAATAAAGCATGGGTTTTTATGTATACGGTTTCTTTTCTTCAAATCACTGACCTATCCTAAGTGTGGAGGCAGAGTACACAACTGGAGAAGTCCTTCCTACCTTGTAAACTCTTAATTTAACATACATAGACATTGTCACACCTCTGGGAAAGATCTGCAACAGCAGTTTCTCATAATGCATTAACATATGCAAAAGACCAAGAATATAAAACCCATAGGCTGAAATTCTTTTTATACAACTGTAATCAGTTGGGCAGAGCAAATGCAGGGAAAGAAAATGTTGTACTCATATTGCTTAATCATAGACAGAAGGGCAGGATTTAGTTACCTGGATATAGGTGTCTGGTGGTATGTTAGCTATGCAGCGTATCCCAGCTGGACTGCAGCCCCTGCTCTATAGGGGTCAGGGTTTTCTGTGGCATATCACAGAATCACAGAATCACAGAATGGTGGGGGTTGGAAGGGACCTGTGGATATCATCCAGTCCCACCCCCTGCCAGAGCAGGGTCACCTACAGCAGTTGCACAGGAGAGTATCCAGGCAGGTTTGGAATGTCTCCAGAGTGGGAGACTCCCCCACCTCTCTGGGCAGCCTGTGCCAGTGCTCTGCCACCCTCAAAGGAAAGAAATTCCTCCTCATGTTGAGAAGGAACTTCCTACGTTCAAGTTTGTGCCCGTTCCCTCTTGTCCTATCACTGGGCACCACTGAAAAAAGACCGTTCCCATCCCCCTGACACCCTCCCTTTAAGGATTTATAAGCATTGATAAGATCCCCCCTTAGTTGTGTTTTCTCTAGACTAAAAAGCCCCAAGTCCCTCAGCCTTTCCTTGTAAGAAAGATGCTCCAATCCCCTAATCATCTTAGTAGCCCTTTGCTGTACTGTGTCCAGCAGTTCCCTGTCCTTCTTGAACTGGGGAGCCCAGAACTGGACACAAGACTGCACATGTGGCCTCACCGGGGCAGAGTAGAGGGGGAGGATGACCTCCCTCGACTTACTGGCCACGCTGTCTTGATGTCCCCCAAGATGCCATTGGCCTTCTTGGCCACCAGGGCACATTGCTGGCTCATGGTCATCCTGTTATCCACCAGAACTCCCAGGTCCCTTTCCACAGAGCTGCTCTCCAGGAAGTCAGCCCTCAACCTGTACTGATGCATGAGGCTATTCGTCCCCAGGCGCCTCCAATCCCCTAATCATTTTTGTAGCCCTTTGCTGTCCCCTCTCCAGCAGTTCCCTGTCCTTCTTGACCCAGGGAACCCAGAACTGGAGGCAATACTCCAGATGAGACCTCACCATATCTTCCATGGGACTATATAGAGGGGCATCCCCTGCCCAGCACCCTGCCAGGAATCCCTGCAGCTCAGGCAGCAGATGCAGGGGCCGTTGGGGTCAGTGTTTGTCTGTTGCATCCTGCCACTGAATGTGGCTGAGAAGCAGGATGGGAGGATGCTGCACCCCAGGCTGGAGAGAGGTTGTTTCTTCCAGGAGAGTGACAGAGCAGGATTGGGCAAATGGGGAGAGAGATGGGCTGCTGCAAGCACTGGGATCCAGTGGACAAGCACACAACCAGAGGTCAGAGTGATGGAAAGAATGAGAAGGTTCTTGACCCAGAGATTGTAGAGGGAAAGTGGGTAGAAAGACACCTCTTTTATATGAGAGAGAGTGGACCGGGGAAGGATTTCTTTCAAACCCTTTTACTTTTTTACTAAACAAGTGCTGTGGCTTCTCTGTTTTACAAAGTTGAGGATGTCCTTCACAGCCTTATAAAACTTAGCTCTTGGTTTGTCAACCCCTTTTGGTGTTTTGGGGGGCTCTCTGTTTAAGGAGGAGGTGCAGACAGACCCAGCTCCAAGCCCTTACTGACTCTGGGACTTATCAGAGGCACTTTCCAGACCCACAGAGAAAATTGCCCCCTGAAGCAGGAGGCCATAGAGCCGCTATAAATATTTCCATTTGCCAATCCACCATTTCTTCTCCCTGCTTCCCCTTCCTTTGCCTGTCAGTTCTTGGTCTCCTTTGCCTTCCCACTGATGCTTGTCCTCTATCCCAGAGTCAGGTCTGCCTGGGAATGAAGATACCAGCAATAAAGTTTTTTTAATCATATTTATTCTATAGTCCCCCTCATAGCATTACTTCTTACACTGCTCTGAGATGCAGTGAATGATTAGATAGAGGGCTTGTTTCAAGTGAGTCTCTCGAGAGCCGCGGTTCCTCCTGAACCTGGGGTGGTTGCCATAGAGAATCACTAACCTGTCATTACAGAATAAATAACATGAGAGTCAGGAGAAGGTCATACCAATCCTCTCTCTTTTTGTAAACTATCTTTAAAGTGTCTGGTCAATGTCATGTCTCACCTGCTCACCTAAAAAGCCATTTGCATTTCTCCTCTATCTGCTTATGATGTGGTGCAGTAAATCTGCAAGGCGATGCTGCCTCCGTCACGCAGCTGTAGCATTGCCCTGTACCCTCGCTGCCTCCCCAGACAACTATTCTGTGTAAGAAAAGTCTTCATTATTTCTACTCTAAAGTAGTTCACATTTAAGGAAGACTTATGTTATCTTTACTATTTAAATTCTTATTGCCTCCCTTTTAGTACAAACAAATGGGCACTGGCTTCTCAACCAAACCAATTTCAACAGGATATTTAGCCAAAGAAAATACACATCTACTATACAGAAATATTTTTCTTCCATTCTTGATCACTGCAATTTCCTGACAGATTTTCCAATCTATTGTTGTTTTTGTGTTTCAGCAGGTTATAACTAATATCACTGCCAAAGTTGCAAAGCACTTGCATTTAAAATTATCTCTACCAGCAGATGCACCTGAAACAGATGCAAACTGTTCCTCAAAAATACTAAATTACATAGTCTTTACCCTTTATTTTCAAAGGGGAACTGACTTTCTCCATCCTTTTCTGGAAAAAAAAAAGAAAAAAGGTTATTTTATCCTTTACTTTCACAGGCTGTATTTGTATGAAACCAAAGCAGTCCCTTAGGGAGAAGAGAAGCAGCGGTTCCTGCCTGTCCAAACCTGGTCATTGAGCAGAAATATCAGTCCATGAAGCTGATGTAGTTTAGAAACCTGACCTGTTTGAACAACAGAAGGTTGGGTTTAATTACAGCTGGACCAAGTTTAGCAGTTGGGCTGAGGAGTAAAATTTCATTGTTATTTATGAAAACCCCTGAAGTGCAGTGTATCGTGCGTCCATCTGATGTCAAATGATCTCTCCAATACTTGTGGAAGTTTTCATCTTTGTTCCCCCACAGATAAGAGCAGATAATCAGGTGGTACAGAGCATGGTTTTTGGAGGTTAGAGAGAGATCTGGGAGTGGGGAGAAATTATTTGTGAGGGACTGAGACTATATTCACAAAATTCACTATTTGAGGGAATAACTATAATCAAAAACAGGAACAGGAAAACCTTTAAAAGTTCCAAAGACTGATGTTCATTACAAGTCTTCTAATTCTTTGTTTTGCAATTGGAATTCTCTTTCAGAAATTAACAATTTCAAAGCAGTGATGGAGTTTGAAATAGAGAAACAAATTCGAAATAAACAGTATCATTTTCAGTTGAATCAAATGGTTTTCATGGGCCTGAATTCTCTTTTCAAAGGAAATATACTTGACAAGAGGTTATTAATTTTGGTTTAACTCCAAAGGAATATATAGTGGTTTATATATCTAAAAAATATAATATTAATTTATTTATTTTAATCTGGGTGTCAAGACAAATAGTTTCTTATTTCTAGGCTGTGAGTTAATGCAAAAGGCATGAGCACGTGAGATGGGAGAAGGGATTTGGCAATCCGGTTCCATTCTGTCAGCTTTGGGAAGGCATGAGCTGTGTTCAGAACAATACCCACTTCTAACCTCTGGATGCACAGAAATCTACAGAGCCAACTTGTTGAATCCATCACAACAATACTTCCATTTGTCCCTTTGATGGGAAATTGTCACCAAAATAGATGCTTTGACTAAATAGTTATGTACAGCTGGTAACTAATGCATGGTTGTCTGTAGAAGCCTGAACAAGTTTTAATGGAGCTTTATTGCTTTTCATAGAGCTCTATTGTTTTCAGCTCTATTGGTCTATATTATCTACTAAGATTATTTTAACTACTTTTGACACTTTTGTTAAAGGAAAGACACATCTGCTGGTCTTTGAGACCTAAGGATTCCTCCTCTCCTGGTCTGCTAGGTGCGAGCCTGCTGCTTTTCCCTTTTTAGGGTGTAGCCATCAAGGAGATTGAATATGTAATCCCAAAGCACACATTGGGTATGAACACAGCTGGTCGTTCTGTTCAGGACAAACAGGGAACCACACCTTTACCAACACCTCCAGAAACAGAAGCAATGAAATGTCACATGGACTTCCATAGCATCTACAACCCCATCCTGTGCTTTCCTCTCCAGCTGGTCAGTCTTTGAGTTTATCCCCGTTTTTTACCCCATTGCTTATCCATTTTTCTGATTGTTCTTACTCCATTCACCTTTTCTCTGCTCTTGTCTGGTCACAAATAAACAATCTGCACCTATTTTTTTTCCCCCTGTTGGCCCCAGTTTTACCAAATCTGAACCCAAACACGATATTTCTGGTGTGGTTACTCAGGTAATCTCAACCCTATCTGCTCTTACTGCTGCTGCTGTGTGGGCACGATTTGTAGCCCTCACAAGACTCTGCTCCCCAAAAGGCCTTTGGCACCTCTGTCTATATGTTTGCAGGGTTTGGCTGCCTCTCATCTGACTCCTTTTTAGCCACCCATGAAATCCATCCATCCCTGGAAGCTTTGGCTGACTTCTCACACCATAGTTTGTTATGTCCCATGGTTTCTTGTGTCATGTCTCATGTTCTTCCTTGCCTAACCTTAGGACAGAACCTAGTCACCTGGCTTGCATACCTTAACAACTTCTTGCCCCTAAGTTTTTATCGCAATCTCAATAGCTACCTTCCATGAGCCTTGGTTCAAACCTTTAATGCTGTTTCCTGACTTTGAAAGACAAGTGGGAACCTACTAAAAGAGCAGAGTGAGCAGTTTTTTGCCACCATCTGGGGACAAATAATTTTCTCTGATCAGTAGAAGTAACCTTCCACCTGAAGCAACTCTAGTAATTGGGAATCAGATACCAAGTCCATCTGCTTAATGTGTTGATTCTTTGCTTTGACCATCTGGCACTCAGGTAGAGGTGGATTAAAAGCATGATCTTTACAATAAAATTGATTCCCCTTGGGTTGAATTCCCCAGGTAACTATAGTATTATTTTTACAGTGCCTGTGTTTGACTTTCAGACTAGAAAATCCTGATTTAAAGCTGTATAAGCTATACGTGTGTTACATTTGTTTTTAATTCCTAACCAGAAAACAGTGGAAAACGCTTATTTCTGATTTCCATGCCTCTTAAAATCATTGCAAGAATTCCAAGGATTTCTGAGACAAAAAGAATAATATCAAGATATCAGGAGCTCTTCAGAAACTAGAAGTAACAGAATTAACATTTTGTACCAACAGAGCTGATTCCTTTTTAGTTGACATTAGTGTATCTGTAAGGGTACTATGTAATTAATTCAGATATAAGGATACTACCTAATTAAGTGCACAGAGTAGTCCCAGAAAATCTTTAGAAAAATGTTTGCATTCAGGAGTCCCATTTTATAAACTGCTATTCATTCAAAACCAGTTAAATCATTTTTCTTTGTGGGTAAGGATAGTGTTTCCAGAATCAGGGTTCAGCTGAGATCAGAATCTATTTCTGGTGTCCACAAGAAAAACTGGAGAAGACAATGCATTGGGTGAACACTGACGTATTGATTTTACTTCTTAATCTCTTGGCGTTGGTGACATTACACAGCCCTATGCTTTCTAAATGCAGTCCCCTTTCCCCTCTTGCCCTCCAAAATTGGTAATGTAGTCTTTAATATATTAACAAGGAAGAGAAGTACTATATTATTAAAAGCGAAGTTATTCTTTCTGTTTTGTGAAATGTTATGCCCTGACATTTCTGTCCATTCTCTCTTAAAACAAAGTTTGCAAATGCATTTCTTTGCTTGTATAAGTATCAAGTTCCACAGCTTTGTAATGACTGGATTCTTGCCATAAAAAATAAAAGCCTATAAAATAATTAGGAAGTACACAAGCTAATAATAAACATTAGATTTTTTAATAGGCTTTAATTAAATTATCGTAATCTGATTATATATGTTCAAACTAACTTTTTAGGAGTCAGCTTTTTCCTAGATGTGGCTCTCTGTGGCCAAAAAAAAAAAAAAAAAAAGACAGACACCATCTTTTGTTTATTAGCAAGTACTGCAGAGGAAGAATTTTCTCTTCCTGAAAAAAATACTAACAAAATGCACAAAAAGAAAAAGCCTCTGGAGATAGGTCCTTCTCAGACTGTTGGTGAAACATAAGTTTAATCAAACAGTGAAAAAGGTGTGGGAGGTTCTGGAGTCCTGTTATTCAATACTGAAACACGGCTATCTTGATTACAGAGGGAGGGTTATGATGAGTCCAAGAAAATACAGACAGGAAGAGATCAAATTTGAGATTGAGAGCTGTACAGCTTGTCCAGACTGGGATAAATCAATCTCAGTTAGCTTGTGTTTCTAAGTCTAGACAGAGCCTCTGTGGAAGGCAGTAGGGGGTGAAAGAAATGCTCAGTTAGATGACCTCAAGCAAGGATGTCAGCTTTTGTAAGATCTGTGGCAGTTCGCTCATAAATGAGATGGTCAGAGAAGGAAGACTAAAGAAGAAAGTGCTGATAAATAAACAGCAAGTGTCATGCATGAAATCTGAAGGTTAATTAATTTTCCAGTGTAAATATTGGACATTTGCAATAGTCTAAATTTGCCTGAATTCAGCCAGAAGAAGAAGGGTTAATTTTCTCCTACAACATGTCATATAGAGGAGTACCAGTTTTACCAATGACTTATAGTAGATGGTGTAAATCAACAGAAGTCTGGTTGAACTCTACAGGAAGTTTGGAATTTATATTTGTAATGAAGTGTTTAAGAAATAAATTCAGCCCAGGTTTTACCAACTCAAACATGGCCTACATGAAGCTTTTGCTGGGTGGACACTGAATAGCTGTCCAGATGTGTTTGAATGGTAGATCACTAGACATGGGCACTCACAAGCCTAGCATGCTCCAGCAGGGTTAGGACACTGCCTGTTCCTTGCTGGGTTTGGTACTTTTATGTGTTGTACTCCAAAGAGCATGATCCCAGTTGTCCATGCCCCTTAAGGCTTCTACGGAGCCCAGTGGAAGTTCCATTAGTTTCAGCATGCTTTTTGTAGGATGCAAGTGTGTGGTTTTACAATGGAACCTGAAAAAAAGTTCATTTGATGGTAAATAACTCTCCCTGTAGCCTTCATAGGCCTTTCTGAGCAGGAAAAAAAAAAAAAAAAATAAAAAATCCATGAGTAGATGACATAATAAGCACATTCATGTGCATATCTTTGCTCAGTTTCTTTACTCTTTCAAGTGTTCCAGGATAGTAGGTCTGGGAATGGCCAGTATGGTCCAGTAGGCTGGTATGCCCCTGCAATTACATCCGTCTTCTCCTCCAAACTGTGTGTTCTCTCTGCCCTGCTCTCACCTCGCTCTACCTTCTTCATAGCCACTCTCTTCCTTCCTTGCTTTTCCCCTTAGATAAACCAAACTGTCCAAAGTTTGAAGCTTCCTGGTGCCTTCTTCCTTCTCACCGTAAAGTCTTGCATCTTGGTTCCTCCCTCTCCTCAAACACACACATACTTTCACAGCCTTTGTTTTTGCCAAGAGCTGTACTAGTACTGTCATTTGTTCTGCTACTGCTGAAATTTCAGGGTTCAGATTCAGCCTCCTTCTCCCTCAGTCCTCACCCCTCTCACTTTTCAGTCTACTCCCACCCAAATGAGAGTCATCCAGGCTCACCAACAGTTTTTCTGACCCTGGAGACAGATGGCACAGCCCTGACAGCCTCCAGCAGCTTTCCCACGCAGCACAGTCTTCATCTCCAAATACACAACCAGAATTCCTAATTTGTTTAGAGACAAGTTATCCAACTCATTGCATTCTTAAACACTCAAAAAAATTCTATAAAATGAATGAGGCTTGCAGCATACATGATGGGGCATTGAACTGTCAAGTTTTATCAGTGCATCTTTACAGAGAAACATGTAACTCACAGCTTTACTATTCCCAAGCTCGTCGTTGTCCCAAATCTGTACCACTGGAAACCTCATGCTGCACAGCACCATGCTTTCGTATAGTTCCCCCTATCAATAGGTATAATGGTTTAGTTCTTCAGGTCCTGTAAATCTGCACTGCCTCATTTAATTCAGTGGAGTATCTGAACTGCCTGAAATCAACACTTAAAACATGAGTGTACATTTTTAATGTATACAGAAACCCCCTGCAAATTAATTCAGTTCCCTGAGGGGTCCCTTCTAGACCAATGTTCCTAAACAGAATTCATTATTTGCAAAATATTTCACAGATCTACACAGACGAACTGTTGTGGTTCACAGTTTAAGATTAATGATTATGACTGCTGTTTTAACTTTCTACTGAGTATGTGTGTACTACAAAACTTGCACACCTCATTCCAATAAAGAAAAATGAGGAAAGCACTAAGCACGCAAATGAAGATTTTGTTTCCAAATCACCCCACTTTCCCTTTCAATAAAATAACATTGGGTTTTTTTAAGCAAATGAAAGATTACCATTTTAATGTAACTCCTGAAGTAAACTACTTTTCTAAAAAAAAGACGAAAACTCTTCTTAATACTTCTAATAATCCTATTCCTGTTCTCAGATGAAATAATAAAGGCTGCTAATTTTTTTCACAATGTTCATTTTGTAATCAAAATTCTGCTCTGAAGAATTATCTCAGAGATGCTGCCATGTTTGTGAAATGTAGGCCTCATTGTATTAAGATAAAGGAGGTTCCTATTCATGCCACAGATTGCTTGTCTTTTGAGATATATTTTGTAGTCCATTTAGTCCATTTCCATAGCATGAAAAGAACAGAGAATTGTAATTAAGTGCAGTAGCGTATACAACACTATAATCATAATTGCTAGAATTATATTCACAATTTTCCTCACATGTTTTGCAGATGCTTTCTCTTTTATCCACATGCCATGTAGTTCATGTTCCCATTTTGTAGAAGTTGCCATCAATTTGTTGCCACATGTTTTATGTGTCACCGTGGATTTTTTCCTCCTCCTTTGTGGAGGAGAACAAGGGTCTGATTCACTAGAAATGTCCTGCGGATTCCATTGTTTCTCCGGTTCTCCGAGCCCCGAGGGGTACCTTTCATTCTGCATCTGGTTTGTCATTTGCTCAGCCGTGTACTGGATTATCCACTTGAAAAGAAACTGCACCAATTGTGGGCTCAGCCCATCAGCCTGAAAGTTCAAAAAGTGCGAAGTACTTCTCCCCAGGAACAAACTGCGAAATGTATTCGAGATCGGAGGTTTTATTAATTACAAGTGGAAATTGTAAGCCTCATGCTGAAGCCTGCCATAGTGCTATAAGTGGCATCATTTGTGCCAATTTATAATGTAAAATGCAAGGTCTCCATCCGGCTTTAGTATTAGTTACAGAGTCCTAGGTGGGATTTTGTTATTCAAAATTCATAATATCTCAGGATCAGGATTTTTTTCTTCCCTTGCTGAAACAGGTCTACCACAAGTTAGAAATGATGCCGTAACTCTTGTTGTTACTACTGGCTGCTCACCTTCTAGAGGAGGACATATAGCAGAGTTCAACATCTGTGAAACGATGGAGAGAAGACAGGCAATAGGCAAAGCTTCAGGTGGCATTAACATCTCAGACTGGTACTAGACCTGGACTAAAAGTCTGGCTCTATCACATCTCCAAAGAACTGGAAGTTTTCCACCAGATGGCCAAGAGTTTTTGTTCGGTCACAGGGAGCAAAGAGACCAGGCTAGACACCTTTCTGCATCATTTCTCTGTTACCTCCCTTCCACCCAATATGTAAAATGTTCTGGATATTTTCTGCAGCTTTTATTTTCCCAATTTATTTATTTATTTATTTGGTATTTGCAGACTCCCTCTGCCAAGAAATGAGACACTGAGGGGATTTCCTCTTTAATCCAGAAAAATCTTCAATTATATCAGTGGTTACTATTTTGAGACTTTGTAAATGGATCAGGTTTACTAGATTCAGAACACTTGAAAGATCTTGGACAAGAAATGAGACAAGTGTTTTTGGTGACTGACTTCTCCCCCAGTCCCTATACAGCTGATGTAATATCGTTTTCTTAACATCTTCCTACCATCTCTAAGTCCTCTGCAAAAAAGAAATCAAAGGTTACATGTGCATCTTTTAAGGGACACAAAGCAGTCTTACTTTTACTTCCCCAAGGTGTCTTTTGTACAAAGTTAGTCAGATCTTTAAAGCTTTGCGTGTTTTCTTGCTCTGTTTTTCATTTAAACTTTTGACTGGCAGGCATTTCCTTAGGTACACCTTTTAGTCTCTTAAGAAATAATTTGTCAAAATCAAAGCAAAATTGGGTTTTCATAGCGCTATTTTATCCTCCAGGAATGCATTCATTTTCCATGTTTATATTCTTTATTTATCATAGTTAAATGCATAAAACATTAACACTGAAACAGGATCCTTGAGGGACAGTGAGTTGAAAGAGTAGTTTGGGATAGAGAGAGGGAAAGCATCCAAGAACAGAGATTTGATTTACTTAGTTACTATAACAGCTGAAACACAGCAAACATTTTACAAGGAGCCACAGTGGTTTTACGCTGGAGTCAGCAAAGCCCCTAACAGAAGATTAGCGGAACTGGTGTTCGCCAGAGCTGTGTACTTCAAACACGTGCCAGAAACAGAGCACGTGGTTGGGTTCACTGGAAAAGATCCTGGTGGGATCCTGACATCTGAGAGTTGCTCCTCCCAGTCAGTGGGAGACCAGTCGTGAGCTGTGCATTCAGGTCTCGGCGTTTCTTAAGGCTATGTCATGTGAAATGCAATCAGTGTTGAGATACAGACTTGGAATTGATCAAAGGTAATTTGCAAACATATAAAGAGTGGAATAGGATCCCTGGGGCAGGATAGTGATATTTCTCTTTACCGTATCTTCAGTATCAGCTTTTCAGTCATTAGTCTTTGGTCTTAACCCTCATATCTGTCCTCTAAAGCAGAAAAACCATTTTCATGCTCATTTTACAAATAAGAATAATTAAGGCAGAAAATTAAACCTATTTCCTGCCTTAAGCATGAAGGAAATCAGCACAAAAGCCAGTTTGCAGTTCCTTACTCCCAGTCTTACACACAGGTGGCCTCACACCTCTCCTTCCCTCCTTAACAGGATATAAACAACAGAGTGCCTCCGCACTGCCAGTCCTGTCCTCGTACTCCCTTCTCAGAGTTATCTGCAATGGAAACCATGATAAAATATGCATTATAGCAGCTTGGATGTAACCCCATTTAAAATACATTTGCTTCTGTGTCTGCATTGGCTATAGAGATGAAATAGGAATTTATGTGCGGCAGTTTTCTGCATCACAATGCTGCTCCTTTAGAGGTCGAAGGTAAACTTTTTTAAAAAAGTGAAATTACCCGGTATTTTGTGCTGCCATCACAAACTTGTGTCTATCTTGCTTTTTGCAATCACCCATTGACTGGAAAAGTGTTTCAAATGGAGGGAAGGAAGGAAGGAAGGAAGGAAGGAAGGAAGGAAGGAAGGAAGGAAGGAAGGAAGGAAGGAAGGAAGGAAAGATTACTTGAAACTTTGGAAAACCGTGTATACTAAGTACTCTAAGTACTCAGAGACAAAAAAAGTGTTTTCCAAGGGGGGTGGGGGGGTGGGAAGAAAGTGCTTTTTTCTTTATGTCCTAGAGTTTCTTTCCTCTAAAAATAAGTTATCCACAGTGAAAGGTCTGTCTGGGTGGAAGCCTATTTCCTAGGAAAATACTTGTTTCTCTACAGGTTTTGGGTGGTTGGGTTTTTTTGATCCCAGAATCTAAGGTTAGCCAATCATTAGAGTACATTAAATAAAAAGGTGCTTCTGTTGCATTTTGCACTCAGTAAAAAAAAAAAAAAAAAAAAAAAAAGAGAAAACAGGCTGCATTTTCTGTGTGAAAATTCACTAAGCTATTTTTTATCCCACAGTACAGGATTGTAAACAAAATAGTTTTGTAGTATCCATTTCATTTATGAATGCTGAGAAATTTCAAAGCTAAAATAATAAAGTTTTGGATTTGCTTCATTGAAGTGACCTGTATTTTGACATCACATCAAGCAAAAAAATCCACTTTTACTGGCAATGTGTAGAGAGGCTGTCTAATGGAAAGAGGTCTGACCTGGACTTCAGAAGATCTGTATTCATTTTCCCCTTCAGCTACAGACTTGGTGTGATTTCATCTAACAAATATACCAAAAGATAGCACAGAGGTAGAAATACAGAGAGAGTTCATAGAATCAAACTAGAATTTGCAAGTAATACAGAGATGGTTCCCAATGGAATGGAAAAAATATATACTTAAATTTAAAAAAAAAAAAAAAAGCCTCTCTAAGGGTGTTTAAGACTTACAGCCACCTCTAGTCTCCAATAGAATGTTTTTCATTTCATTTTTACTCTCAGACTCCATCTGGGATTAGAAATGTATTACTTGTATTACTCGAAGCTGGGATTCACACGACTGTCAGGAATTTCACTTTCTCCTGAGATTTCTGCAGACTTCGGAGGTTTGGATGTGCTCCACTGGAGAGGCTCAGCTCTTGGAAGCCTATCTGAATATCACTGATTATTTGACTACGCGGTGAGCAAGAGAGGCCTTCATGAGATGTCTAATAATTCTTAGTGACTCCAAACCTTTGGGCATCCTCTCTTTCTTTGGGGCATCAGTATGCAAGTACATACCAAGACTTGGTCAAAACACATGCTTGAAAGTTACATGTAACTTAAAACAAGACATTCCAAACTTACATGATTCTTTGAAGAGCTGAGCACCTTGCTCGTGTGTCTCACTGATGCCCACCATTCCCTGGGCTGATGTGATATAGCTCACCCTCCACTGAATGATGAAGGCAAGCTTGAACATGATGACACAGTGGTATGTTGGGGAAATCTAAGCCAGTTCTGAGTTAGGTGAGGAAAAAACAAGTGTTGGAAAGAGTAGTTATACTGAGACAAAGCAGAGGTTTAAGGTGGTAATGATCCGTATCATCACCTTGCTGATGCTGTCATACTGCTTTCAGTTCTAGAGTCACCCTGAGGAGCTCTTTGTCATGCCTATGCACAGAACAAGCATAGTCTGAATTTCTGCAGCCCTTGAGGAGTAAACTAGATAGTCCTTCAAGGACACGGCCATGTTTTCCTAACCTGGTATAATCCAGGCTCTGCAATCAAAAGTGAAAATGTTCCTTTGCTTTCTCTCTGCTGATAGCCAAGCTGGAAGGAAGAAGCATCTATTTGATTCAAAAACAAATGAATGACCTGGAGAGAGGACAATTTAGGGAATTATAGCACAAAGACAAAGCAGTCACCCTGGAAATGGGAGACTGAAAGTACATATTGAGAGTGGGTACAGGGAGGTAAGGGACCCTGGTATTTGGTGCGCATCACAGAGGTCTGGGACCCTGGAGAAGGGTATAACAACACTGTGGGACCAGGGGCTGGTGAGGAAACTGAGGTCAGATAACAAGTGAGAGGAAACAAGATGGAATGTGAGAACAAAATGCATTGGATAGGATTTGGATTAATGGGAAGTGTGCGAAAGCAAATCTGCGCTGGTGGGGAGGGGGGAAGAGGCTTCAAGAGGAGATACTGAAACTGGATAAGAAAGGAGGAAAGGGGAAGGCTGAGAATAGGAGGGAGGAAAGAGACTGTCTGGGAAAGAAGTCTGAGAGCAGCACTAGGAAAGGCTGGAACATGATCCTTGCATTGGCAGAATCATAATAAATAGGGAAAAATGAAGAGCAGGCCAGAAACACTGATGCTCCTTCCTTTTCACATCCTGCAGAGACTCCACCAGTGGGAACTCTGCAAACGACATTTGCAGCATAGAGCCTCACAGGACTTGCAAAATGTGTGCCAACCACCCCTTAAGAGGAGCTTCTCTGCTATTGTGGTTATCCCTTATTTTAGTGACAGGAGTCTGTGAAAGGTAACTAAAGTTTCCAATCCCACCAATGAACCATATAGGTTTTATACCTATATGGTATTTAGCAGGTTTTTGTTTTTTATTGATTTCATCCTTGAAAATCTAGTAATCTACATGCAAAAATCCTCCCTAAAAACATAATTGTGATAAGATTGCAAAAATCAGGCATACAATAGTTACATGCACAAGAAATCTTAAATCATCTTACTTTTTTCTCACCCTCCACCCTGTCCTGGAATACAGCTGGAGTTCATTAATATTTTTGAAGCACTTAGAATGACAGGAAATCCCATATGGAAATGAAAAGTTTGGCTGCATAGTGTTCAGGAAAAAGAAGAAAAAAAAAAAAACCAAACCAAAAAACAAAACAACCAAACCAACCCACACACTGCATAAGAAAGAGGAAAGAACACGCTGTATCATTGCCTTTCTGGACTAAGTCAGACCAGGTCATTCAGAAAAATGCTACATGATCACAGAATTAAAGACCTGTTGATATATGTTTATTTAAGGGGACACAGGCAACTAAAATTATCAGGTTTTTAACATTATTATTTCAGTGGTGTTTGGGATGCAGGGGATGGATAGTGATTGTGTGTGTATGTGTATTTCAAGTAGTTATTAAGTTCAGCATTAACAGATAGTTCTTCATAGTGTGTTTCCAATGTTATTTAGGATATATGAGCTATTTCAACAACTGCAGATGGTTCCTGTGGCAGCCTTTTACACCAGCTTTGGTACGGGGAGACAGATGCAACAGTTTGGTCTTGTACTAAAAAGACACCTCCACAGCCACTTAAATGTTAGAAACCCCACAAGGCAAACTCCAAATTGTCTCCCTCTGGTATCTCAGTGAAATGACATCATGACACATCAAAAATAGGAAAAGCAGAAAAGTATATTTCCTATTTCTGGGTCCACCTAGTTTTGATAATCAAAAGGAAAGGTGTAAAGGCACCAAATAGTGAAGAACTTTGTTCTCTTAGGACAATGCAATCATCTAAGGACGTGTCTGAAGGATGTTCATCTACAAAGCAAGAATTACTACAAAACACACTATGTAACTTTTTGTCAATGTCTCTACTATAGATTTATATGAATGCATATATTTAAAAAATGCAAATACCTCCACATGCAGTACAAATACCTCTACCAAGGAAACGTTCCGCTTTCTAACATTTCTTCCCATGAAGTCAAAATAAGAAAATACGGCACCCATGACAGGTGTTTCTTGTAACGCCTAATTTTACAGTACGAAGGCACTCAGCCCCTAGAGCGTAAGGCCCTGTACAGAATAGGTCTGCTGCCTGAACAAATTAAATGTAGGGTTGGTCTTTTTTCAAAAAGTATTTCTGATTAATGTTGACAGATCACTGTGGTGCTGATGATCAATTAGTTAATGTTTGTACAGTACTTTGGAGATGTAAAACTCTGTAAGTACTGAGCATTGCTATTATTACGAGTACACTTCAAGATCCTTAGGTAACTGTTGGGAGTACAGTAGACACGATCTTAATCTATTAATAGCCCTTTGTAAGTGCAGTTGTTCACAGACTGCCAAAACATCGCTATTGTACTATAATTCTTTTTTTTTTTTTTTTTTCCCCGCAGATAGCATGGGTGTCATGAATGTTAATAGCAAGGAAACAAAATTGCTCCTGTCATCTTCTTCCCATTTTTGTACATACAGTATATGAAAGAGTCTGTCTCCTTAAAATGACAGGAGAGAACCACATCCCCCTAAGACTCCATCTGCATAAGGTCTTTAATTTGAGATTTGAGTGCCGGATAATTAGTAGTTGAGGTAGAATCACACTGCTTTGTGAGTCCCATGGCCCAATTAGTAAATCAGATTGTAAAAGGTTACTAGAATGGGCCTTTAATCTCACCAGCATTTTACTGCTATTGCACGTGGCAGACAGAGCATCCTGTATCAGGGACAGGAGGAAGGAGAAATTTAGTGTCATAGCAGATAATCTTCTGATGTAAATTGGTGCAGCTCCTTACTTACATCTGCTGGGAACTTGACTCCTGGCCTTATAGGCAGTGTATACAACATCTGCAAATAGGTCTTAAATAGCCAGAAAGGGTAACTGCAAATCTACCTGGTGAGGATGTGTGCAACAAAAGGCAAAAAAGAATAACGCCAAATCAAAGAAGCAATAAGCTTTCCAAGCAAAAGACATCAGTGTAAACTCAATTAAGGTCAGGGAAGAAAGAGCAAGAAAACATCTAGGGCAATAAAAATGTATTTTTGAGTCATTCTCCCATATCTTCACATGCAGATGTGCACAATCACACCCTCACACCTCCAATGTGTAGCAGTGTTGGTAATTTCTGAGAGAGGTTTTGTCAAAGGGATGCATTCAGAGCCAAGGTGGAGCTGCAGGTAAAGGTCATCACACGCCTGATTTGAAGCTCCCTCTGTCCAACCTTCCCTGAGAAGACCACATACCTGAAATGGGGCCAGCAGGAGCTGGAGGTACTTGCTGCCAGTCCACACTGATGGGAAGGAAAGTGACAGTCAGAGGTACCCAGGGTGTCACCTAGCATTACAGGAGAGTGGGAGCAGCATGGGTCAGGAGAGGGGCACCCCATCAGCAGCATGTACGTTAGACCTTCCGGATCATAGAATCATAGAATGGTTTAGGTTGAAAGGGACCTTAAAGATCATCGAGTTCCAACCCCCCCTGCCAAGGGCAGGGACACCTCCCCCCAGACCAGGTTGCTCAAAGCCCCATCCAGCCTGGCCTTGAACACCTCCAGGGATGGGGCAGCCACAGCTTCTCTGGGCAACCTGGGCCAGGGGCTCACCACCCTTACAGTGAAAAATTTCTTCCTAATGTCTAATCTAAATCTACCTTCTTCAATGAAGTGCGAGAAGTCTGATAGGGAAAGGCAGGCTGGCAGAGATGGTCCAGCAGCCTTTACCTAGTGCATCGCTATGTAGTCTTGGGCAACCTCTTCACCTCCACTCCCTGCTTCCTCCTTCTGAAAAATGGAGGTGCCACTTCTGCGAAATGTGGCGTGAATATGAAGTATTAGTGATATTTTTTACAGGAATATTTGTTCCTCAGTGCTACAGAAGCCTGCTATTAGTCTCCAGCTCTCATTTATTTTTACTCAACACTGTCCACACAATCACCAGTTCTCATTATGAAAATAATTGCTGCCTGTATCACTGTGTTTTTGTTTGATAATGTATTTCATGTTCAGGAGGGCCTATTAAAATTATCTAGTCTGACCTCCCACACAGTGCAAGCACTATATTCTCACCAAGCCATTCTTACAACAAGTCTCTCGCTGGAGCTATTAAAAATATCACCATATGCTCATGGGCCAGGGTGCCATTGTACCAGACACATGACAAGGGATCACCCCTTCCCTGAAGAATTTATAATTTAACCAGATCCTGCAGTAGTGTGAGAGAAAAAAAAAAAGTGGTTGTCCTTAAGATTATTAACTGAATCTCTGGAAAGCCCAGAGAATAAATCTTCTAACTCCCAGTGTATTGTTTTACCCCCACATCCATCCTTTTTGTGATGAATAAAAGAAAAACTTCTTTTGTTATGGTAATTCTCTGTCACCTCTTTTTTTAAACGGTGTAATTTTTTAAGATAATATTCAATTTGTTTTCAGAGAAAGTAGTCAGATTTCAAGTCCTCTTCCCAACAGCTGAGGTCCTTAAGTACCTCTGCATTGGTGTCACAGGATTTGTGCCCGTGCCATGGTCTGATCTTTCCCGATATTACATGCCACCCATCACTGTCATTGCCGGCAAAACAGCCTTATGAAGATGGAAAGCCTCCCATGTTAATTTTCAGAGCCGTGCTCTCAACCTGCTGCACAGGGCATAAGCCTCACAACTCCCATTAGCCGCCACTGTGGTGAGTCAAGAAGCAAGTGCATAAAGGACGTCAGGCATTGTATGCTCACGATAATCAGATTTGCTGGTCACTTAGCCCCAGCTGCACTTAAAAATGTGTGTTTAGAATAAATATGTTGGATAGTAGCAAAGCTGAAATATTGGACAACAAGGTTATTTTTTAGGCCACGTAAAATATACTTTAGATGCCAATGCACAAGGAGAATCGTCCCAGATTGCTAATGCGATGTTGGAATTTAAGTAGGCTTTTACCAGAGCAGATGTTGGTACTGTCACAACAATTAAACTTTCCAGCTAGGCTTTCCTGCATATGCGGAGTTATTTTTATGATTGTTTGCGCTGTCCTGAGGCCACAGTTTCTCTTAAGCCTCTGTTGCGCTGAGTGTCAGATGAGTACAAATGAAGAAATTGTCTCTGCCCTGTTGAGTTTCCACTCTGCAAAATAACGCCATCGCTTCTCGGCTCGGGGTCACAGTTCAAGGAGATGCGCCCTGGCTGGAGGGGACATAGTTGAAACTGCAGGAGGTGGTCCGTCTTCCCCCCTTTCACAGAGGAACATAACACCTAATAACAGCCGGCTCTTTTCTCTTCACCCCGTGCTCCCTGCTGTCAAACTCTGCTCGCTGCCATGGCATCTGACAAGCAAAACTTTCCTTCAGCCTCACCTTGTATTTTTTCTTTTTTTTTTTTTTTTTTTACAGAAGCACATTATTAGCAACATAAATTATGGTCTGAGGTCAGTGTTATCGAGCACATGGGATTAAAATTGCTTGCTTTAAAATAAAAATGTCAATCTGGCAGGTGCACGTGGCCAATGCTGGGGGATATTTTTGACAAATATGAGATTTTTCTGAAAACAGAAGTTTGGAAGGGAGAAGTAGTTGCAAATTTGGTTCAATTTTGATTAAGTAAGAAGTTATTAGGAATATTTTTTCTAGATATTGCCACATTTCTTTAAAAAGACACATGCTGAAAAAAGAAAGATACATGGAAATTTTAAATGCCAAATACTATGGCAATAAAATAGAGCATTCCACATGAATTAAAAATGAAATATATGAAGTTTACCCAAAACGAAGCAAAATATTTTGTGGAAAAATATACATGGCAAATAATATTCTTTAAGCTCTACTCTCATCTTACCTTTTTGGTTACATTCAATGACCGAGCCTCAGAAATACAGCAGTCAAGCAGCTCTGTTTATTACTTGAATTTTAGGGCCATTCTTATTATAATGGATGGGAAAAGAGTTTCAATGAAAGGTCATTTGTATTTGGAATTGTCCAGACACAAATTCCCAACTCCGAAATAAAATTACAGAAGGGTTAAGGTCTGAGGTCAAGTTTGGGTTCCTCTCCAGATGCAATTCAAATCCCATGGGCTTGTGCAGGATATTTACATTTGCAAATACAACAGACAGAGAGCAGCTATTTCGATTATTTCAGGTTGGCAGTGGGGCTGAAATGAATATTTTTTATCTAGGTTTGAAGTTACTGCACATACTATAATTAGAGCTGTAAAAAAAGTGGAGGTCTTCATCTCTTCCAACAGACATGGCAGCTCTACTTGTTAGCCCTTTATTAGCTGTGAAGTTGCCATTAAAAAATTGCATTGCCCAAGACCATATGGAAACTTCAAAGTTCAAATGACAGTACAGAACTCTTGTTTAGCCCTGGTAAACTGCCTAGCAAAATGAGATTTTTTTATTTTATTTTCCCCAGTGTTTGAACTAATCTTGCTATATTGACGCCTTATGGACTGGGGACTTAAGCACATCAGCAGAACACCACAAAATGTCCGTGGGGTACCAGGGATGTTCTTGAATCCACTTTTTAGGGAGTGACACCACTGATGATCATAGGCCACACTGCTTTCTAAGTTCCTCACCTTACTCCCCCCAGGCTTAAATGGCCAAGCAAAAATGACAAACTAAACCAAACCCCTCAAAATTATTGTAAGAAAACTTAATTCTAGTGTTTCCTCTCATTTCTTGTGTTTTCTTGGTAATCCAGAAAAGAATAGGAAGTGTTACTGCATGGTGAGAGGCTGATCCCATGCAGCAGGGGTAGAAATTTCTTTTTTATTGATACTTTTACTTTAATTTGCACGTGCACAGACTGGAATAGATCACAAAGAGGCACTAATCTGCTTTCCAGACTCACTCCAGGGCTCTGGCAGCTCTGCAGGGTGTCACCTCCTGGATGCTCTCAGTGGTTCTTGTTAGATTATTTCTGCTAAATACTTTTCATCCCTGCACTACTTGTCTCTCAGCTTGCACCTGAGGATCCAGCCCTGAAGCACATTATTCTTGCCTAGACCTATTGTTTGATGCTGGTACAAATAGGCGTGTTACAGAGGCGGGCGATCAGTGACACAAATTTGCAGGCACCTATATACTAAGGTTTGAATGTTCAGCAGACAGCTATCTGCAGCCCTGTTAGTCTTCTGCTATTTCTTCAAAGAATTGAGGGAATGCAAATTTTTGCTGAACATCAGGTCTATTTTTTGTATGAGAAATACATTGCACTCCAATAGTAAAGTGGAATACCAGATGACTTGGTTACAGCTAGAGTCCTTTAGCTTACTGTCATGAAAAAGACATACTTGGTAGGACAGAGGGCCCCCAAGGCTGTGCAAAAGCAGTCATAAACATTAGCCATAGATGAGAACAACGGAGAAATTCCAGACAAACATTCTGATTATGGTCAGACCACACATGTATTTTCTGATAGTGCAAGAGATGATTTCTGAGAAGCCGTGATTGCAAGATTACAGCTGCATTTTGCTGACAGCATCTTTGGCTTTTTTCTTCTTTCTACAATCATTGCTAAATATGAACAAAAATTTGCTCTGTTGTTCATAATTTGAGGTGTATGAAATGGGAGTACAATACACGAAGGGAAAAATAATGCTGTAGGGGTTGGAGTCCCTATTCCAGTAGCATGCTGTTAATTTTCTCCATATATAACAACCCTCCTGCTCTGTCTCTGAAGTATTCATTTGTTTTCCCCATGTTTCACAACTTATACCAAAAAATTCCAACTGCCCTTTCAACACCCCAGGGCCCTAAGTCATTGGGCCTACAGGAGATCTGGGGAAAGACTTTTTACTGGGGCATGTAGTGACACGACAAGGGGGAATGGCTTTAAACTGGAAGAGGGCAGGTTTAGATTAAACATTAGGAAGAAGTTTTTCACTTTGAGGGGGGTGAGGCACTGGCACAGGTTGCCCAGAGAGGTTGTTGAGGCCCCATCCCTGGAGGTGTTCAAGGCCAGGCTGGACGTGGCCTTGGGCAACGTGGTCTGGTGGGAGGTGTCCCTGCCCATGGCAGGGAAGTGGGAACTACATGATCTTCAAGGTCCCTTCCAACCTAAACCATTCTGTGATTCTATGATTGGTATTCCATGCAAGTAGGACTTCTACAAGCATGTCAGTAGGAGTTGAGGACTGACAACTGTGTGACTGTTCCTCCTGTGGTCCAAGCCAGCCCAGGAACTACTTGAACACACTGACTTAGGTCTGTGACTCTCTAATGAGTCCCACTGTGGTCTCACTGCTGTTTTTAATGTTTTCAAAGGACTTACCCATTGGAGCATATTCTGTAATTACACACCTAAGCCAAACCCAGACTTCTGTCGGCTCATGTTCCACCATTGGAGAGTGCCGCACTAATGTGATTGACTCCACTGGGGCAGGCAGAGGTTTTCTTCACAGACATATAGCTGGGAGCAGCTTTCACTCCTCAGACATTAGAGTTTTGTTACTGGAAGCTATGCAATAATAAATAAATGGTCATTGCTTCATTTCACAGGGCTGCAAGACCACCTACATGCACCACCTGGACAGCTGCCCAGTAGAAAAGGACCCGGGGGTGCTTTTTGACAGCCAGCTGGATATGAGCCAGCAGTGTGCCCAGGTGGCCAAGAAGGCCAACAGAATCCTGGCTTGTATCAGGAACAGTGTGGCCAGGACTGGGGAAGAAATTATCCCCCTGTACACAGCATTGGTGAGGCCCCACCTCGAGTGTTGTGTTCAGTTTTGGGCCCCTCATACCAAGAAAGATATGAAGGTGCTGGGGCGTATCCAGAGAAGGGCAATAAAGCTGGTGAGGGATCTGGAGAACAAGTCTTGTGAGGAGTGGCTGAGGCAACTGGGGTTGTTTAGTCCAGAGAAAAGGAGGCTGAGGGGAGACCTTATTGCTTTCTGCAGCTACCTGAAAGGAGAGTGTAGTGAGGTGGGGGCTGGTCTCTTCTCCCAGGTAAAAGACAATAGGACAAGAGGAAATGGCCTCAAGTTACGCCAGGGGAGGTTTAGATTGGATATTAGGAAAAATTTCTTCACCCAAAGTGTTATCAAGCTTTGGAACAGGTTGCCCAGGGAAGTGGTGGAGTCGCCATCCCTGGAGGTATTTAGAAGACGGGTAGACGTGGTGCTGAGGGACTCAGTTTAGAGGTGGAGTTGGCAGTGTTAGGTTGATGGTTGGGCTCAATGATCTTAAAGGTCCCTTCCAACCTAGACCATCCTATGATTCTATGACTATGATCTTGCTTGCCTAAAGCTCTTGGTAAAGCACACAACCACATGTTATGTGAGTTAAGGCGAAATGCAGGCTTGGTTTGCTGGGTGTGGGCTACCTGTGTGAGGCTTTACCTTCCAATAAGCCCTGTGAGTGTAACTTCAGTGAGGTTTTTGCTTTGTTCCAGCATGGGAGTGGATTCAGTACATTGGATATGGTGTCAGGCTTATAACCAAACTCTACTGTGCCGTGACATCAATTTTCATACGAGGTCTGCAAATGTTCATTGGCTATCAGACGCAAAATACAGCTATTTTCTGTTCCTCTGCTAGCTTGATGGTCTTTTTTATTCCTGCGTTGGTGGGGTATTCCACAGCAGTCGCTATCAAGAAGTAGTAAGGTTTGTAAGCCATAGTTTTCTACCCCCAGATAGCAGAGTGACTGTAGATATGGAAGTGCCGACACCAGTCAAAATCCAGATCAGGCAGTGCAAGCGAGCCTGTTCAAGCATTTTGGGGGTTTATTGTGTTCTTTCTTTTTGATACAGACTCAAATGGATGTCTCATCACTTTTAATACAGGTTTCTGGGCAGTGTGAAACAAAGAAAAACTCTACTAATATGCAATTATCTTCACTGCGAAAAATATTCAAGAGTTTAAATGGTCTCTTTTGTAAGATCTTTAGAAAATTTACCTTTGTGGATGTGTAATAAAATGAGCAGGCAATATCTTTGAGAAAGCCGAGTTTGCCTTTAGGGAAGAATTAGACAATCTAAAAATTCATCTCTGAAACGTCTCTTTTGTTGAGCAATTGAAGCTGCTATAATTAAGCAGTGTTTTGTTCTCTCACAGGTTTGTTTACATTTGAGAAAATGCAATGGAACAATTAAAATTTAATAATATGGTAAATAAGATCTGAATAATTTATTCAGAGCAAATAAAATGAATGTTGATGATAACATTTTTTGAGACTAGAAAAAAAAATCTGACTTCTAAGACTGTATAGAAATATTGTTCTTTTATTTGGAACAAACATGTTTATATTGGATCCATCATCAAAGAAGAAAATACAAGTATTTCTATTTAGGCATAGAAGTACATGTAAAGCATGAACTCATTTGAAATTAAATAAACTTGAATAATATATAAATTATGAAATGGCAAACACTGATTTTAAAATATCATATGCCAACTTTTTCCTAAAAGTAATTTTATATATGTGTACTCTGTTGTGTAGTTATGCATTTCTTTATACTTTTGTCATGGAAATAGTAGAATATGATTCTTTTGCTATTAACAGTAATGGGATCTGTACCATTAGCTTCAATAGTGCATGACCAAGGCTATTATTATCATTATTTGTTACAAAGGCATCTAGAAGCTCTAAATAAATAAATAAATCAGAATCACATTGTACCTATCTATAACGGCTTACAACTTAACAGCATGCTTTGTTACACAAACTCTACTACTTCTGATGAGAGGGTTTTTTCAACAGTATGTATTTAGCTTTTTCTCTGAAATAGGCTTAAATACGTCAAATGATGCTTCTTCTATTCACTTTGTAAGACATTTTCTATCTCAGAATTACTTACTTACACAGTCACTAAAGAAAGTCTTGTTTGTTTTCCTCCAAATTCATTGTTTTTAAATGCAGAGGTATATTTTAAATCCAGAGGAACAGTTTTATGTGATTTGCAGCTCAAATTAGTACACTCAGAAAACATATTCGTGGGTGGCTGTTTAACCCTGTAAGTCCCGGGTTCTGGTGATTCATGGGCCAAAAACATGAAAGAAAATTTTTTTGGCCATTTTTAATGCAAAAGAATAACAGCAGAATGCCTCAGTGAGAAGCAATAGGAACAATCCTTCAGAACTTAGCCCAATCCTGCCTTCAACATCCAATAGCCCAGTGCTCTAAATTTAAAGCATAGACGTGGGTTTGAGAGGATGTCTAGTCCAGCAGAGTAGAACTATTGCTGCAACCTAGGGAGTGCAGTAGCAACAGCAACTAAACTCATAAAAAGCTGAGTCGAAGACATATGTGGACCATCTGAGGTTTAACGTTTCCTGCAACCTATGAAGAACACAATGCAGTGTATAACCAGGTCCTGTGTCATGATTGGACTGAACTAAACTGAAAATCGTCTTTTAAGCAGCATAGCAGAACCCTAAGAAAATTAAAAACTGGCTGAGTGTATGCAGTGTTTTTTAAATGAAGGGCTGTCTGTCTTCCATACAACCTGAATGTTGTATTGTTTATTTTTGTAGATTCATATGTAATAAGAAAGAAGAAAATTTAGGCCAGTAGCATTATTTCAAGCTACCAATAAAAACATTGAGTCTGTCAGACACCTGCTCAAATTTCAGGGTTATTTTCTGTCCTTGCAATAGGCAGTAATATATACTATGCGACATCCATAGCAACTGACAGTGTTATTCATGTAAATAATGAAAAAGAAAATAAAAGAGTCAGTCTGATGATACAAAATGATAAAAATGAATAATCAGGACGAATACCCAGGATCAAGATACAAAGAGATGACAGGAAAAAGGGGCAGGGAAAATAAGATTCTGATTTTATACCACCAGTGAGTACTATTTGGTGACATATTCAGCTTGCTGAAGTGTCCATTCTGAAGCTATTGCCTTTCTTGCAAGAGTGACATATTTTGCTGGATGGCCTACATGTGTGATTTGATCCTGTAGTCACTCAACTAGGTCATTCCAGTGGTGTGTTACAGGTTCATAATCATGTTAAAATGGACAAACCAACATTGTTATTGAAATAAGTAGTCTTGTTCTTTCCATATCCTGTGTCTTCTCCCGTTCTGTCCTGGCACAGCTCTCTAACATGACATTAATCTGGAGAGAAAATAAAATAAAATTTTAAAAAATTTTAAAAATCAGCCTGCTGCTGATTGCTCAGCTGCACAAAGGTTATTCTTGAATATTTTGGTGTAAAGTTCTCTTTTTAGTCTGAAAAATGAAACCCTAGAGCTTGGGTCTGCAAATCCCTCCTCAATGTATTACTGGGGCAATGTCTGGGAAGGGTGTGAAGGGCAAATATAGAATCATAGAATGGTTTAGGTTGAAAGGGACCTTAAAGGTCATCTAGTTCCAACCCCTTGCCATGGGCAGGGACACCTCCCACTAGACCAGGTTGCTCAAAGCCCCATCCAACCTGGCCTTGAACGCCTCCAGGGATGGGGCATCTACAACTTATCTATCTGGACAAGCTGTTCCAGCACCTGACCACCCTCATCATCAAAGATTTCTTCCTGATCTCTAATCTAAAGCTACCCTCCTTTAGTTTGAAGCCATTACCCCTTGTCCTATCACTACATGCCCTTGCTAAAAGTCCCTCTCCAGCATTCTTATAGGTGCCTTTCAGACACTGCAAAGCTGCTATCAGGCCTCCCGGAGCCTTCTCTTCTCCAGTCTGAACAATCCCAACTCTCTTAGCCTGTCTTCATAGGATGGGTGCTCCACCCCTCTGATCATCTTTATGGCTCTCCTCTGGACCTGCTTCAACAGGTCCATGTCCTTCTTGTGCTGAGGATTTCAAAGCTGGATGCAGCACTACAGGTGAGGTCTCACGAGAGCAGAGCAGAGTAGTGGAATCACCTCCCTTGACCTGCTGACCATGCTTCTTTTGATGCAGCCCAGAATGCGGTTGTCTTTCTGGGCTGTGAGTGCACAATGGTGGCTCATGTTGAGTTTCTTATCAACCAACACCCCTAAGTCCTTCTCCTCAGGGCTGCTCTCCATCCATTCTCTGCCCAGTCTGTATTGGTGCTTGGGATTGCCTCAACCCACATGCAGGATCTTGCCCTTGGTCTTGTTGAACCTCATGAGGTTTGCATGAGCCCACCTCTCAAGATATCAGAGCAGATCTCAGAGAATTTGAAGAAAACACCAACCTGCTGAAAAAACTGAGGTCCTCAAGTCTCCTCTAGTCAGTGTTGGATCAGATGTCCCGCACTGCTGTTCTAAGTGGAAAGAGCCTTTGACCGTGCATAATCTACTTATGGCCAGTGATACTTATCTAGCATGGTATGTCTAGATAAGAGCAAAATCAGAGTCTTTTCTGGATGTGGTTGGAGAAGATGGGTAAAAGACTTTGCTCCACTATTAAGTTTGAAGAGTAGATTTGAAATGGAGGAAGCAAGGGTGTCTCCACTCCACAGTTCCTCTGGGCATGGTGTGAAATAGCTGCTGCTGAGCAGAAAATCCAGTGCCGTGAACCTGTATGCACTCATAGCAGAGGTGGGAGGGTTGACAATCCTACTTCTGCCAGGCTGGAAGAGGTGCTTGCTGTGGTTACCCAAAACCATAACTCTGAAACTTGAATGCATAAAATTGGTCTTCAGGCTTAATAAACTACATGGTAAATAAGCTTTTCTGAAGTTCCCAAAATCTTAGAGCCACCGTGACGCTAGCTGGAGTGAACTCGTGGTAGCCACTTGTATTTCACTGCAAAACTCAAGGCTTAACCTACAATACCAAATTAAATAATGTTGGACATACAGTGTTAGGCTACTAAAGCTCATTAGCTGACTAACAGTTGTTTTATTAATTGCTGTAAAGTCCATGAATAAAAAGCTCCTGTCATCCATGAAGTATAGAGCATAAACCTGCAGAACATGTCCTTTGTAAAACAAGAAGTCATGTGTACCAATAATAAAGAGCAAAACCCCAACAAAATCCCTCTAAGAAACTAGTCCTCTTGGTAGGTTTTATTCTTCCTCATCTTTCACCACTAACTCTTGCGCTTTACTCTACAAAAGTTTCCCTTTTTTAGCTCTTTCCTATCAGTGAGCATGAATGCTTCCTACAGATGAGGACACATCCTTTTTCCCCATCTGTTGAGGCATTTTCTTTGTTGTGCTCTGGAAATTTGCCAAAAGGGAAGGAGATAACACTTCTGAACATGGGGTGGATGGCAGACGTAAATCCGACGGAAAGATGGACTGCAGCAGCTGACTGATGATGCAGAGAGTTTATTCTTACTGAATCTGAGATTTTCTTCTTCCGTTTGAGTCAGTGAGAACAAGGATAGTTCAAATCACTCACTGAAGGAAGTGCAGGTTTTTTTTAATTGCACGACTTTTGTCCTTTTTGTCTTGGCACTCCAATTTAATGAAGCCTGACCCTACCATTGCAGGTGGGAATTCACCAGGGAGGTAAGAAACTGCTACACAAGGTGTCTGCCTTTACTTGCTAACAATAGCCAATTGCATCTTTACATTTTACTGGTTTTAATTTACACAGTTAAAGAACAGGATATTGAGAGAGATGGTCTTTGAAAGCTGCACAGAGTTTACTGGTTTTAGTGTGTTTTGGAAAAAAAAAAACAGGTTCCTTTGTTCAGTGTAACTTGCAAGGTTGAAGTTTTGGGTCATCAATTACCTTGCTTATAAGATATGGGAGTAGCGGAAGACAAATTAATGATTTCACCTATGCAGTACTTTTTAATGGAAGGTTTGGATTATCCCTTCCAGATCAAGCAGGTAGGACTTCATGAAATATCACCATACTGGTCGTTGGCTCTTTCACATAAAATATCCATTCCATTCCAACAGCAATGAGTTTTTGGCCCAATAGAGTTTGATGCATGCCTCAGTGTTTAGTAGGCAATTTCTTGTTAATTATAAGGCATTTTCTTTAAAGAGCAAATACAGGTACTAGTCAGAGAGGACGGGATTCATAGTGTGGTGACTGCTGTGGCTGGATGATGCTCTTGGATTCACTGAGTTGAGGACCAGATCCACCTCCTGATGCCTGGTGGGAGTCAACAGAAAGATTCTCATTTTATCGGAGGTTTCTGGATTAGCTGTCTCCTGCAGAATTAGAAGTAGCTTCTTCTCAGACAAAGAGAATAAGGAAGAAAACAAACTCTAAAACAGTTAAGGATGCTCTTTTTTTTTTTTTTTTTTGAGGGCTGCTTTAGGCAGTGTTGGACAAGTATATAAAAACAGCCTCCAATGAATTGCAATTGTTATATATTTCCTTTTAGATAAAGACTTGGCTCTTTGCCCTTAAATAGCACAAAAGACTTTTTTAAATATATTTTATTTTATTTATGATTTTCCATTAAATTACTAGCAGAACGTTACATTTAAACATTGGCTTTCTTCCCTAGGGAGAAGACTGATATATTCATGTCTGGGGTGGTGTGTCTCAGTCAGGCTTTTTTTTCCACCATTTATGCTATGTTTAATCAAGCTTCTTTTTTTTTTTTTTTTTTTTTTTTTTTTTATCTAGTGCTTAGCTTGGACAAATAGCTATCTCTAACTCTTACTTAGCAATTTATGAGAAGAGACCCTTCTTTTACTGTCGACTTGCAAGTGTCCGGTGAGGACACTTTCCATTTTGCAGTTATCTTTGCCCTCTACGGTTCTATTCTATTCTATATACCATTGAAAGATCTTCCTAAATTACATGTGTTATTTCAAAAGAGATCATATAATTAAATAACAGAATGGCAACACGAATATATATTAGTCTAACTAGGTCGGTAGCAATGAAGGTTTACCAGCAGAAGCTGTAAACCCAAGTCCTCTTGGGAGGGATATCATGGGATTGCATTAATAACCCTTTTACAATTTGGTTATAACAACCAGGCAAATGTAGCCTTGCAACCTGAAGAAGTCAGCTCCTTCTTTGCAGCAGTTCCCACTTTATTATAGTAGCTGTCATGACTGCAGCTGTTTGACAAGCGCCAAACTGGCCACTGAGAAAAAGCAAGGACAAGTATCTGAGTAACGATGCCACATCCTTCTCCCAGATGTGCCATGAAGTTCTTATCCTGTGCAACTCTTTGTCTCCCAACACCGTTACTGATCGCATCAGGTCTTGAAGGCTGGATCTAGCTGAGCCCAGAAGACCCTCTCCTTAGATTCAAGTTCTTCCTTGGTTTAGGCTCTGGTTGCTCTTATCTGTTATAACTGCATGACCTTCGACATGCTTTATATTCTTGCTATGAGGTTTGCAACACTTTCAAATATTTCTTCCACATATCTTAACAGATCTGTGGAAACAGCTCTGGATGATCTGCCAAAAGCAGGTGGGGATGAAATGAGAGCAGCCATGGGAATTAAAGAATTGGAACCCAAACCTTAGAAATGTACTATAAGCAACAAAGAAAAAATCAGGCAGGATTTTTATTTTTTTTTTTTTAGAGCATGTGATAGAACTATACACAGTGGGAAAAGCTCAAAAATGTCACAGTGTGGTATAGTCTCAATAGGACAAGGAGCAGGGAGATGAGCAGCAAAAAAAATAATAGTGTTTATACACCTTTTGCACAACAGGTAAATGAAATTTGTGGTAGGTTTTGAAGGTACATCTGCCTTGGGATATGTCAAGTTTCTGCCTTGCTTGTAACTCCTGAACTGCTGCCTGGTCTTTTGTTTTACCTACCTCCAGATAGAAGATTTAGATAAATATTCTCTTTGAAAGTCTCCAAAAAAAAATCCCTTTATCCAAAGTAAATACATTTCTAGCTTCCACTTTTTTTTTTTTTTTTTTTTTTTTTTTTTACAGAAATGAAGTTCTTGATTGAGCATTGCTGGCAAAAAAAAAAAAAAAATAAATAAAAAAACACCAACCAAAAAAAAATCCTAACAAAACCAATAGCAATAAAAGAAACCACAAGAGTTGTTAAACATTAACATTCTGATTTGAGATTTTATTATCCTGCCTATAACAGAGAAATAAATATTATTTAAGGAATTTGGGTACATGAATTAACAGCTATAGGGATAATGCCCTGTGAGCCCACTCAGCTTTCACTGTGGAATGAATCTGACTTCCCCACCGTGACAGAAAGTGGCCTCCTCACCTACCTGAGACTGTATCTTACTAATTACGCACTGATTTTTACTCCAGAAATACTGGGGACCCTGTTGAATTTGGGACCTCCCTTCACTGGGAAGCTCAGAAGGGGAAGACAGCCCTGCTGTGCCATGGAGCTGACACTAGAAATAAATAAGACAAAAAAAGTATGGATGAGAAGGAAGGCTAACTTAATCCCATTTGAAGTGATATTTTTATTAACTTGTATGTCGTTCTGAGTAAATAATTTCCTAGAAATGGTAAACTGAGAAGTGCACTTTGTTTTCAGCAGTATCCTTAAAGAATCAGCTATTAATAGGGTACTTTTATGAGACTCTGCATTAGCAGAGGTCCACAGCTGGATTGGGAAATCTCTCCTGAGCTGGCTGATCCTAAACCGAGCTGAAATCAGGGAGGAATTGGGTCTGAGAAGCAGTTTTTGGCAGTCTTGCACCGCAACAGAAAGGCTAAGTGTTATCACTTGGGGTATACAACCTACCCCTTCAAGAAATTGGATTATAATCCACCAAACTAGCCACAGAATTAAGATGTGCTCAAGATTAGTTTGAGGCTTAAATATGCATGAAAGCATATGCAAGTGCTAACTTAAGCTCTTTAATTGCCAATTCCACACACCCCCCCAGACATGCTTTCACAAGAGATGATGTGAATCTACCCTTTTATGGTGGGGTTCATTCACTGAAAAAAGAAAAAGGCACCTGGTAAAAACATCCACGAAAGCTCTTCATAATTGGTTTTTCACCTTAATCAGCTGCTAATTGGAATCATTGCATCCTTTATAGTTTCTAAAGGAAATCACTAAGCTAGTTTCAGATATGCAGTAGTGAATTTGACGGTGTTTTGACTCTAATTTTAAACAATGTTTCTTGTTCCAATCAACATATGATCCACTCCTGATTTTGCCAGATACGACAGTAAGATGACCCCTGCAACTGAGAAGGAGTAAATTTGGTGAGGGAATTGTCTCTGGATGGTTGGTGGGGTTTCTTCTCTGATTCCCCCCAACTTACGTGAGTCTCTGTCTGGCCAGGGAAGGTGGAGGAAGAACTGGTGGCAACATAACATAGCAGTATCAATGGGCATTTCCATTTTGCTTCAAGAACAAGAGAGGTATAATGACAGGGATAAAACAGTGTTTACATTTCCCCAGGTGACCAAGGCAGCTACCTCTGGGGAGCTTTAGGTTTCATGTTGTGAAGCTAATACACTTTGTGGCAAAGCAGAGCATGTACGATAGTCCCGGCTCACCAGGGTTTCCCCCACTTCACAAAAACAATCAAGATGCTTTGTTCCAAACTTCACTTGAGAGAAGCCTATTTATTTTGCCACTGGGGGAAATGAGATATGCATCTCATTTAGGAGAACGTCCTAGAGAGACCAGCTTGGTCATATTGATCTTGGGCAGAGCTGGGAGTAATAATAATACCATAAACTAAACCTTGCTAGGTAAAACCGAGGCAGACTTCGTTACTGACATGGTGTCTATTTATTTTAAGCAGAGTTACAAAGGTGTATGAAGGTTTCTTTTAGTGAGAAGTTTGTAAAGATTAGTATATAGCTAAGTCCTCGATGACATAGCAGTTACAGCATCATTCTGAATTGTGATGCTATGGCTGAAGGTAGGTTAGATAACTGAGGTAGGAGAATGGATTATGATATAGAACCATAGAATCACTTAGGTTGGAAAAGACCCTTATGATCTTTGAGTCCGTATGTCACCATCCAGCATAATTACTGAATTATTAAAGGTGTTTTATAGTAAGGATTTAAAGATGCGTTGCTTTTCTAGTCACCCTCTGCCCCAGCACTCCTGTGGTCACTCTGTTTTTCAGGGTTCAGCATTTTCCTTCCTTAATTCGCTTCCCCAAAAGCCAGACTTATCCCACCTTCTCGACAAGCAGTAATCAGCATCAGGTCAAAGCAATTAATTCACTTCAAAGAGCTGTAGCTGCACAGACCCATATGGCTGCTTCCCATGTGACTCTGTAAACTAATTAGACTTGACTTTATTTTGCCCTCTTCCATTTTCCTCCACCTGAGGACTCAGTTCTTCAGTGCCTCAAACTCTACACCCATGTGCAACCCCTCTGAAGTCAGCTTCTTGCCACTAGGAAGTTTTCCCATGTATTCAACCTAATTCTTTCCTATATTTAACTCAATTACATTGTTTTAATTGTGTCTTTTTACATCTCCTTAAACAGCGGGGTTTGGCACGGGTACAAGAAGTTCACAGCTGAGTAAATTTAAAAGGACTACTGTGACCATCTTTGTAGAGGAATGGTCTGTGTTTATTAATGCCATGCCGCGGAGCTGGGTTTAGGACAGAGAAGCCAGGGCAATTCTCCAGCATGAGAAGCGCTTGAGGTCAGCAGGCCAAGTTAATGGCAACACGTATTGTCCAACATAGAAACAGCTTCCGCTTGGGGCAAATATGTGTCTAATGCCATTTCTACACTGCAGTCTGTTGTGAGCTGCAGATTTCCATCAGCGTAGTTTTGTCAGACAAGGATGTGCAGGTGTTCAGACCCTCATTGGCACAAGTGCAATGCCAGAAGCACCACCAGCTTCAGCCACAGGTTTTGCCAGCAAAAGATTCCTTCTCTTGCTATACTTGGTTTTATCCAGAGGAAGACAATTTTATTTTACTGGCACAGTGTACAACACCGTTGATTAAACATAGCTGGAATGCTTTAATGGTCAGTATAACAGTTCTACTGCCTTGGCAAAGCATTCCTACAGGTGACATGTATTAGTAAGACAAAGTGATACTTCAGGCTGACTTCGCCTGAGTAAATTACATCAATACAGTTAACAGAATAAAAGGTGCATTTCATAGAATTTCTACTTTTGATTGGAAGAATTGTCTTGTGAAGGTGCTGATTCCTTTTACAAAGGCTTTCTTTAGGGTCACTAGACTAGGGACAGATACCTTACACAGACGTCATGAATCCCAGAATTTTTATTTAATGCCATGACAAAATTAAGATGCCAGTCTTATTATTGTTGTTTTTCCAGGTGATGCTCAATTTTATAGTGATAGGAACAACTACAGAAACAGGATGAAAATGAATGCTTTATTTAATTTGTGTTTGGTATACAAAGTAGTTTGGAAAGCAAAGCTAGAAAAGCTTTTTATTTCATCCTCATGACCTCCTGCTGCAGGATTGATCCCTATATTATATTTTCCCACTCCTTTGTACATTTTAGTTTTAAATGCCATGGTGAAAGGTCACAGTCTGAGAGATTTCTCAGAATATGAAGTTGTCCCTTAGGTCGGTTTAAAAAATAAAAATAAAAATCCCTCTCTATGTGTGACCTCCTCCCCAAACACTTTCTCTCACTCTCTATCCTCCAGTGGGACACTGAATGCTGCCAAATCCCACTGAAGTCAATGGGCTATTACATGCCTCCTGAAACTTGCCAGAATCAGCCCTTTGATATTTACAGACTATGCATTTTGTAGAGTAGATTTGGGTAAAAAAAAAATGCAGATTTGGTTCATTGGTGGTTCCAGCAACTTGATAAAAAAATGTTTCAGGCAGAAAAAAAAATCTTTTTGTTTGACCTGTCACATCATGTTTCATTTCAAGCTCTCTTAACCCTTTTTTAAACCCTCTTTAAAAAATTGAACTGAATTTTGGCAAGAAACGTCTTTTGGAACTGGAAAGTCAGAACATATTGTTTTAATGTTGAAAAAGAGCATGCAAACTTTATTTTTTTTTTCTTTTTTAGAGCTTTATATATTGGGCGAGGTTAGGTTTTAGTAGAAATGGGTAAGTAAATATGGAAATGTTCTGACCAACCTGAATCTGCGCACTTCAGACAAAAATACTGCCTGCCACTTTTGTAGGTAGCTTTTAGGCTTTAATTCCTTAATAGCTTTATAATCTTAGAGGAGTTGATATTAAATTTTGAATATAAGCCAGTGACTGTAGCACTAGCCATGCTGTATTCAGAAATACAGGCTGCAGGAGACAGATCCAGCAGGATCAATGTTTTTGGTTTTACCTGTTCTCACTATATTCATTCAAAGCTCTTCCACCCCCCCAAAACAATATTGTATATCCACCTGTATATACTGTATCTGCCTGTATATCCACCTAAAAACATGTATATCCACCTATTGTTTTTTGTAACAGAGACAGTGGGAACTGAAGCGATATAGTCTTTGTATTAGGTATGAAATAGTTAACTCTCTGAAGCCAAGATCATCATTTGAATCCCAATATACCTCCCATTTAATCCATCTGCTGAAGAGGGATGCAATATCGTCAGTCATCAGGCAGGAGGATTTTAGCTATTCCCATAAAAATACTTGCACGAGTTCCCTTAGCTAAATGTTAATTAAAACACAGGCTTTGCAAGAAGTGGCCTGGGAACTCCAGTGGTTTCTCTAGCTTTGCTCTGTCAGGAAAACGACTCTCCCTAAATCAAATACTTAGAAAAAATTGCTGTACCTTTGAGCCACAGGATAGGTGGTCACTAGACCTGATTGTCATCTTGCCTGCGCCGTGGAGAACTCATCTGATTTGTCTTTCTTCTGATTTGGGTCCCTCACATTCAAAACTCCTCTGATAGTACCTGCCTACTCACCCATGAGCACTCTCTGCCACGAGTGTAAAGTCTTCTTGAAATCCTTGGGTGAACAATAGATATAAACATAACAATTGAGTTTATACACATCAAAAATACCGGTTTAGACAACTCCTTCTCAGGGATGTTCCTGAGTCAAAATGGTTCATAATTGTTTTCCCCCAGCTGACATAAACCAAATCCAACAAAACTATTACATACACCCTCTATAAACCAGCAAACAAGCAAATAAGCTCGAGCGTCTGGTGCCAGAAAGCATGCAACAATCAAAATAGGGGATTTTGGCTCTCAAAAACCTTTTAAACCTGAAAGATCTACCTGGAAACTTTCAAGAAATATACCTGGCTTTTTTTTTTTTCCTGAATTTTAATGATTTTTTATTTATTCTGTTTATTATTGCAAGGATCGAGAAAGAAGCACATCTCCTTAGATGTTTCCATAATAGGTTTAATTTGTTTTCATTTAGTGAGTTAACAAGGTGAGTTAACAAGGTGATTTCAAACAGAATGCTTTCAGGGTATGTGTGTGATAGCTGGCAGTTTTCCTCTTTTATACTCTCACATATAGGTAGTGCTACAGAAGCCATAATGTATACAATGCAATAGTAACACTATGCAAACTGCCTCTAAGTCCCAGAACTTACGGTATTTTCTTGTCCCACCATTGTTTAGAAAGAAATTACTTTCTCAATCTTCTAGCGACACAAAGCCTGATTTAGAAAAGTGTATCCTACCTTATTAAATATACACAGTTAATTATCCCGTGCAGAATTTACATAACAGACTAGTGTCACCACAGCAGAACAAGCCAAATTAGTGAAAAAGAACAGTACCAAACCTTCTGGTTTAATGAGTTTTACTCACTACATGAACAAGTGCTAAGACCCCCTCCCCTTGCCCCCGTGTATATAATTGACCATAACATAGCATGGTTAATTATTTGAACATTTTATCTCAACATGAAAAAATACAGAATCCATTACCACTTTCTTTTGTGAACAGCTTTTATAATTAATTTTGAAGGATTAAAATAAGTGATCATAGCATATATATTGCCATAGAGCTGTTGATACAAACTGTGAAATTATTACTTTGAGTCACTCAAGTTCCTTCATATGTCACTCCTCCTTACGATTTTTAGCTTTGGTAGATCATATGTCTTTTTACATGGAGAAAAAAAAATCCCTCTCCTGTTTTCAGCTAATTTAACACTTGCAGTTCTTGGTTTCAGATCCCCACAGAGTTTAAGCAGAATGTATATCCTGGGAGATGAATTGTCTGCCTTAGGTTTAGGAGGCTGTGAGTTGAAAACTTAAAGGGTTTTCTTTATTAAATGTTCTGTGTGTCTGTTTTCCTCTCACTGTAATATGGATGTCTACATTCACACCACGTAATTATCTTTATTGCATATAAACAGGCTGCATCCGACTTGAACATTTCAGCTTTTTCTTCTTTTTTTTTTTTTTTTTTTTTTTGTCTGGCAAAGAAGCAAAACCAATAGTAAATTAAGTCCGATTTCCATGAAGTTCTGTGAACATTTGAAGCTTGGTATGTGTTTTGTTTGAACTCTATAATCCTGGAATAAAATGCTTAATTAACCTCTTTTGGAACATCCGTAATATGTTTCCATTAAATTCATGAGGCTGTGTGGGCACCAACTGCTGGCTAATTTACAAGAAAATGTTTTCTTCCACCTCCCAAAATGCTCTGTGTAACCTAGTGGATGATCCTAGATGCAGATGATGTCATTGTTAGTCTTGTTATTGTCCTTTACACTGAAAAAAAAAAAAAAAAGTTTTTTTTTTTCTTTGCATTTATTCATCACAGGGAGATAAGAAGTCTCCTTTACTGTTTGGCTTTTCGGTTTTGGGGTTTTCTTTGGGGGGGTTAACAATGTAAAGCACTTCTGCTGTTACCAGACTGGAGGTTTCTTCTGCGTTAAACCCCTTAATGGCTCTCCTTGTGGTGCCTTGGTGGCTAGCACACAGCCAGAAGCACTTGGAAGAGCATCCTTATGAGTTACCTGCCCTGAGACACGCTCAAACCGCCTTCTCCAATGTGCTCCCCCAAACTTTGGCTCTCATGCTTTCTCAGAGGTAAGAGACATCAGTGTGGTGGCATAAGGAGCCAAAAGAAAAATGTCCTCTCTTTTTTCTGTATTCAGAGAGGAAGGATTTACCAGGGATGTGTTTATAGAGGAAAATGTGTACTTGTTTAGAAATTACGGGTGAGCAAGAAAGGCTGAAATAAAACATATAAAG
>NW_009647680.1:8883089-8898170 GCF_000708025.1 Charadrius vociferus
AGGTTGAGCTGTGTGAACAGGGTACAGGGAAGGTAGGAAAAGGAGTGATTGACATGGGATGGCTAAGGAGAGGTTTCATAAAGTGGTGACCAGTTTCCAACTGAACACCAAGACTAGCCATGTTTGGACCTTTTTTGTGGAATTTGTTGCTGCAAAGTTTTCCCTCCGCCAGGAAGTCATAAAACTCTAAATCATAGTGATTAACTCTGCTTTTTGAATGGGAGGGGAGATGGGTATATCAGAAAAGAACAAAAAAACAGTGCACAGACTTGTAAAAAAACAGTTAGGAGTGGGATAGAAAAGATAAGAAACTGAAATTCAAGTGATACTGAAAATCCAAAGTCATGTCTCAGCTTTTTCAGTTTTCCCCTCGTCCCTGAATCTCTGATCTGTACTACTCTGCTCCAGGAAGATCTTCCCTTATCTTTTGGATGAGATTTAGAACAGAGAGCCCAAGCTTTCAACACTCTGCTGCAAGAAAAAGTCTTTGTGTTACGGCCACCTTCCAAAATACCTAACATTTCCACTGTTATTTTTATTGGCTCCAGTTTATTGGCCAGCATTTGCAGGGGAAGACGAAGACTTATCAGTTGTGTGCATCCTTTGACCTCTCCATGAAAGAAAGGATATGCTGCTGAGGGCTAACGCTACCTGCAACAGGGTGCAAGGGCACCATCTGGTTTCTGGCAAATTGGCAGTTATTACCAGTCTGAGTTTCTCATGTTCTTACAGGGCAAAGTTTAAAATGGCTGCACGGGAAGGTAAATCTTGGCAGCACATGTCTCAGGGAGGGTCTGAGCAGTGGAGAACCTTTAAGTGACACTAACTTTAATGTCTCCTTTTAAAGATATGATTATAGGCAATCTGTTACTCCAGAGATACTGTTGTCTGTTTATTAACTCTCACATGTATCAACCCCTGTGGAATAGGCATAACCCATTTTATTGATAATATACTACTAAAACATCATAAAAACAAGCACAACTACTCCTATGATACCAAACTGCAGTGTGGCAGCCACAGATGAAGCAGCATACCACTGCTCAGCAGTCATAGAATCATAGAATCGTAGAATGGTTTAGGTTGGAAGAGACCTTGAAGATGATCTTGTTCCAGCCCCCCTGCCCTGGGCAGGGACACCTTCCACCAGACCAGGTTGCTCAGAGCCCCGTCCAACCTGGCCTTGAACACCTCCAGGGATGGGGCAGCCACAGCTTCTTGGGACAACATGTGCCAGTGTCTCACCACCCTCACAGTCAATAATTTTTTCCTAATACCTAATCTAAATATCTCTCTTTCAGTGTAAAACCATTCCCCCTTGTCCCATCACTCCCCTCCCTGATCAAGAGTCCCTCCCCAGCTCTCCTGTAGCCCCTTTAAGGACTGGAAGGGGCTCTAAGGTCTCCCCGGAGCCTTCTCTTCTCCAGGCTGAACAACCCCATCTCTCTCAGCCTGTCCTCACAGCAGAGGGGCTCTAGCCCTCTGAAGTCAATATTGCTTAAGACTTGGTAAAGGATATTAAGAATTAACTAGAAAAAGACTGAGAATAAAGGTTGAGAAATAATTCCATTGGGGTCCCTGAACCCTGTTGTGCAACAACGTGCCGATATTTCTTACAAGTTACTTCAACAGGTGAAAAGGAGAGGATAAAAAAGAAGAGACCATTATGCCAATGTTGTCTGAGAAATTTCATTAGGAGCAACGTTAGATGCATTATGGGCATCTTCTTTCAATCCCAGAAGGCTCCAGCTTCACTTTATGTAATTCATTCCCACCCAGTGCTCAGACCATCGTCTTTCCTGGATTTTCTCCCATTATGAGGAAGCTATTTCACCCTAAATTTCCCCAGTTTGCTACACGCTTGTCAACATAGCAATTTATATATATATATATTAATATTTTTCTTGTGTATTTGATTCCTTGCAACCACGTGGAACTTCCCTGACTTCTCCTGCACCAGCGAGCAGCAGTGGGGAGCTTTGCTGCAGTACTGGCACTGGGTTTGGAGCTGAGGATGCTGTGTTACACAGCATTTGCAAAGCTGTGCTGCCTCCCTTCCCCACGCCTGCAAGCTGCCAGAAGAAATATCCTGATAACTCTTGAGAAAGGCTTAGTCTGGGACCAGCTGCAGATTGTCGGTTGCTGGTTCTGAGTACAAGGCAAAACAAGAGAGGATTATGCAGCTGAATGAGCAGCAGTGATAAGGGAAATTCAGGATGAAAAATGCCTTATTCCTGGAAAACTGGGCAACGTCTGAGGCTGCAGACAGACCATTGGTATGAGAATCTTACTGAGCAGAGAGAAACTAGTGACAATAACTGTCTGGAAGCTGTCTACTGCCCCTAACTGCTAATGCACTCTTCCGTGTCAATTTGGCACAGAAAAATCTTTAGCTACAGTGCTCTGCATGAAATGTACTGGTGTGAAAAAGATACTACCATGGGTGTCTTTAGCTTCAGCCTGAATGGGAGCAACAGCCACAGAGCTCATCCGTGTACCCCTGTGAAGGCTAGTCCAAAAAGCAGTGGGATGTAAAGACTCTCCGCAACTTCATTTTGCTTTTCTTTTTGAAGTAAAATGAACACACCTTCCCAGGAGACAGATGAGGTGAGCCTTCCACCAAGAACACCCTGCCTACCACTTGCTCATAAAGGTTCAGCTGAGCACTCTGACCACAGGAATGGGCTCTTCAACCATCCGCTGAGCATCTGCAGGATGGTGTTTGAGTGTGTGCTTCAGCACCTCGGGGCCCATAGCTTATACTTCGTATCTGGCTTGAGAGACAAATTGCTGGTACCTCTCCTGTATTGGGGTTGACAGCTGCATCTATAAAACTGCCCAGGCAACTGAAGCAGTGAAGTGATTTAATCATCTAGGGACACAATCAGCAACAGGCAGGGACAGTTCATGCAGAGGCCTTGACCAGCCCTTTAGGAAAACATATGGACCCCAGACCCTAAAGGAAACTGCCTGAATCCTGTCCACCTTGGAAAACCTTTGAGAGATTTCTTAGCTCTCTTTCCTTTTCTTGTGAGCTTTGGCCAGCAATTATGTTTGGACAAGATGGCCCAGAGGCTTCTGAATAAATAAGGGAATATTTACTTCTTTCCCTCTCTCTTTTACTTGGAGATATCTCATCATTATCTGTTCAAGGTTCTGTTATATTGCAAAGAATCAAGGTGTTTTTTGATGTTGCTGGTTTGCAGACAGTGGCTAAAACATGGGAAAACTCATCAAATGAATAGCACGTAAAATGAAAAAGAAAGCTGGCAGAAAATCTATAGAAGTGAAGTACCAAACCATACAGATTCAGGCAGGAATTTAGGACTTAGTCATAAGAAAAGTGCAATGCAGGAGGCACTTTAAAATTCAGTAACTGGGAAATTGCAATGACTGTCACATGAAACATAGGCTACTATTATTTTTGATGTGAAAGAATACCTAATCTAGAGAGCGCATTGATGCTATTTTTAGGTTTTACCTGTGATACCTCTGATCTAAAACATGTGGTACTGGTATTCTGAATGTCCAGTCTGCCTGGCAGGTAAACTAGCCAGCAGCAGACAGCGCTGATATTTCTGGTGTAAAAGGCATTTGTATTCATTTCAGTATGTCCAAACCCTTGGTAGTTAGCAAACAAACCCTGGCTCTGAAGCACTTGATGTTACTTTCATTTTTGCAATCCTTAAACTACATTACAGCTACGCAGAAAGCAATCCCCCTGTTCTGGTAAGCCTTATTTTTTTAGGACCTACTTTACCTTTGTCTTTCCTCAAAATGCAAGCAGTTGAGACCCTCCTTGCAGCCTGTTTTTTTAACAGGGGTGAGCACCATACAATTTGATCATGGAGGTGGTAGTGCAAGAGACTCAGGGAGGGTTCCAGAGACCACCACTCTGAAGCTTCGTTGGAAAACATGGGGGATGACAACTGATGTCCCCAGCAGGGAGGTCAGAAAGGAGGTTGAGGGATCCAGCTCAGAGGCCATGAAACAGTGCCAAACGGCTTTGGAGGGCCCCAGTTGCCCAAAGAAATCACCTTAGGAACCAAGTGTTCAAGGCCAGGTTAGACAGGGCTCTGAGCAGCCTGGTCTAGTGGGAGGCGTCCCTGCCCATGGCAGGGGGGTTGGAACTCGATGATCTTTAAGGTCCCTTCCAACCTAAAGCGAAACCCAAAATGCAGTACTTGAAAGCTTTAGCCTGCATCCCCCCAAGGATGAGTTCCTCATAGCCTGCCTTTGCCAGGGTTTTGAGAGGGAAGTGCTTTGCGTCTTACAATACCAATCATACTTTTGTCTCAATTTCAGTTTCTGACTTACTCACATGCAGATTGTATGTGATAAAACAGAACCAGAGAGCCTGCTTTATCTTGTCCAGCTTCCTTCTATCCATTTTCTTTATATATGTATTAATTTATTTATTTTTATAAGACCCCGCTGAATAAGAAGGTATGCATTTGAGTTTTCAGCTGAATCATTCTGTCACCCTTACAAGTCTCGCTTTGAAGCCAGCATATATTTTTCCCAGTGTGGTATTCCACGGTGCTGCCCGTGTCTTGTCCACCTGCCTGTGGCCCTCAAGGCACTGCTGCTTGTGCAGTCCATGGTTGACCACTCAAGATCTTCCAGTCCACAACAGTGGCTTTGTAAGATTATCGCTGTCTTTCCACGTTTTGTGTTCCTTGCCCGCTGGCTTCTGCTCACAAGTCCTCTGGCTTCACGGCTGCCAAAACAGAACCGTTTCAGCTTTTGGTTGCTATCTCTTCCCTTTCTCTAGTTCAAATAGAATTAGTTTTGGAAGGATTTCTTAAACACAACTTATCATTTTTACTCGAATAAGCATAACAGATAATCCATCAAATGCCAGACATCGACTGTGTGACTGTGACTCTCACAAACTCACGTTTCTCTGTGGCTTTTTTCTTTGAAAAGAAACACAGCCATACTGCCTGGTTATGTTTAATTATTTCCAAGAGGCGATTTCTTATTATTTCCTATGTTACACAGTATCTTTCACTCACCTCACCTGGCTTGTGATTTAAAAGCACAGTATAAGTAAATTTTAGCTTTTTGACTTGGATGTGAAAACTATAAGACTCATGAAACATCAAGGCTTGGTAGGATGTGTTTTCAGAGATGTACGATATAGGCTGCAAAACAACAAATGGCACAGGGAAGGCAAAACACATTTCAAAGTATCTTATCACATAAGAAAGAAATAAGAAAGCAAACTATGAAATGAAAAGGAGGCAGAGAGTACGTGATACAAGGAGGATATGTAGCCTGGGAAACCCATCACCAGGAAAACACCTTTGGGGCTGGGTACAAAGCCTGGCTCGCTGGCTGGGTGCATGCCTCAGCCACCTTCTGAGCCTGTACTGGGACAGACCGAGCTGTGTGCACACCTCCCTTTTTTTTTTTGATGCAAAACTTCTGTTTTAGGGCATAAGCTTATGCATTAGCTGTTAGAATAAAGGCAGTTATACTGTCAGAGACTTATATTTTCCTCAAAAGCAGTGTGTGTCTGCTGTTGCCAGAGACTGCATTCTGGATATAATGAGTCACTGGTCTGACCCAAAGCAGAAACTCCTTTGTACCAAAAATGATGTATTTCTGTATGATTTCATAATCATTCCTCTTGCTCACCCCGCAGATCCTGCCTTTGTTTTGACTGTGTCTGTTGAGGTATGTGTACAGCCAGACTTATTCTGACTTGTGGCTCCTCTCACCAGATAACAGCGTGAGGAATTTCAGGAAGGCAGAGATAACAAAAAGAGAGCAATATATATGCAGATGTATAGCCAGTTCAAGGCTCCTCTCAGGCTAATCTCCAATATTTAGTTGTGTCTTTCGCAACTTCTGTCTGTCACAGAAAGTAGATGGCACCCAACAAGTCCTCTACCACCTATTATAAACTTTTCAGGGCCACAGGCTCATACCGCTGGGGTGGTTTGTCACATCTCAGCAGACCACTTATGTTCTGGTTTAAAAGCTTAATCTGTGCTGCCCACTTACTGCAAACAAGAGGACGAGTCTTCCGTCGACATTACTTCTCATTATTTTATTTAGTTATTGGCTCTAAAGTATTGCACTCACCCCCAAATGTTGACACTTCTGCATTTCAGCTGACCATATGTTGTAAAATTATTTTGAATTTTGTTATGGGGATTGTGGTATGTAAATATACAATGCTGTGCCAACACTGAATCCGGGCTTAGGTCATTAAGAGGTAAATCCCCACGTGTTTGATTAACCCTCTTTAAATTTTCATTCGTTAGCCTGTTTGTCCTTCTGGAAAGTGCTATTATGTCAGAGTGTTCAGTGTCTGTTTGTGCTGAAGGTGTGTGCAGGGCAGATGGTTTACCCAAGGATTCAAAAGTAAACTGTGGTCAGAGCTCAAGAGTGTTTCCTGCAGGTGGAGGAACGCAATGAGGAAAACAAAGGAAGGCTAATGGAAAAAAAAGAGATAGCCATAATAAAAGAACAGATATGTAATGTAAGAGAATTTGATAAAGAGTGTTTGTTGTTTTTTTTTTTTTTTTAATAGTGTTAAAAAAGACTACTGCAGTTTTAATGAATAATACAAATAGCTTATTCAAGAGATTTGATATTTTATGGTGATTAGGCTGGTGGAAGCAGATTTGGACATATTGCTGGATATTTGAGGTTAACACTTTGTTGAATATTCAATGGTATTCTCCCAAAGTCATTGTTAATTCCTAACAGTATGGGTGTGTATGGAATTTGAGAAAACAAATAGGGGAAGGCAAAGTCCATGCCTTGAAGAGTTTACAGTCTTAGGGTCTGCAGAGTACAGAGAACACATCACAGAACGACACAGGTCGTTCATCACCTTCAATATCTCCAGCACTGTCACCTAGCACACCATGGTGCTATCTTTAAATAGATTTATTCATAGGATAAGGCCTGAATTAGACAACCAAGGCAGACACTGTTGTGATTTTATTAAAAAAAAAAAAATTAAAAAAAATAAAATAACAACCAAAACCACAAAAGCTACAGAATTACCATCTACAGCTGCCAAAACCTACAGGCACAATAAGGTTAATCTGTGAGTTCAAAGAGTGTCAGGTTGAATTTCAGGAAAAACAAGCCCTCCTGTGTTCTTTGGCAAAAAAACCCCTACAATGATGTTCAGAATAAACATTCCCAGCAATGCTAAGTGCACGTTCCCTACCCATGCTAAGTCAGTGGAGCTGCCAGGCAGGCATGTACGGATTCAGCTGAGCATGGAAAATGGACACTGTCATGGTGATGGCTAGGTGTCTGAAAAAAGAACTTTTTCCATTTAAAAGTTAGCCTTTTCATATTGATTTCGGCAGATTTAAGGAATAAATCGGATGGGTTTAGTTGAGGGGAATGAATGACTTCTGAATATATTCTGTTGCTAAGTTTCAGCCAAGACACCTTGTTGCCTTATGTCATCCTGTACATCCATGTGGAGAGTGCACAGGGAGTGCAAAATGCTCACAGATAGTAACAACAGCTTTTTTACACTTGTTTTGCACCTTTTTAAAATATCTCCACAAAGCCTAGGTAACAAAGAACAAGATTCAAACTCCACAGGCTGAATTTGCTCACCAATTCCATGATAACTCATCTTTGCAAAAATAGCCAGGGGACTTACAGAAGATAGTAGCCAATAGTTCTGCAAATGCACACACCTCTGTTTTATTGCAGGAAGAAAGTACTGAGTGGCAATTAACACATCCAAAGGAAGGGGAGCTTGTGGTTTATATCCACACATGCACCAGCAGTGTGTGAAGTCCAGGATATAATTTTATTTCACAGCGTTCTAAAGCGTAATGATACAAAGAGGGAGTTTTGTATGTCTGAAAGTTTAAACTTGGGTTCTCTCACAGTCTCTGTAGGATTCGGTCTACTCGTGTGTGCAGTAATGCTTAGCTACTTGACAGAGTGATAGGTATGCTGGGAAGCTTTGATGATATTGAAGTGTGTCAGTGGCAGTGGATGAGAGGAGCTGCCTGGCCCCCGTTGCCTGATGTGCCCAGAGACCATCGGGCACAGGAGGTGGAGGAAATGGGGTGGCTCAGGGAGTTAGCTCGCTGATTTTCAAGCTGTCTTTGGCATGCGTTAAAGCAGCCTGGGGACTGTTTTAAACAACTCCAGTTGGGAATAAGCCAAACACAGTAGTAATCTGGCCAAGTCCCGGCACTCTCCTTTCTCCAGGGCCAGACAGGATTGATGGTATATTAGCAGGGTTCATTGACTGCATGCCAGCGAGGGATGTTATAACGCCAAGAGAAATCTCAGCTAGTGAGATCTGAAGAGCTTCCAGGCTTTAGGCACTGCTATATGAAGTTTATCTGAAAAACAAGTCCTGAAAGTGTGAGGTTCTGGGTATCACGTTAAAAAAGAGAAAGAGACAGCAGAAGCAAAAGAGAGCAAAGGGGAAGGACTTGGAAAGTTCATAATAAACGTTGCCACTTGGAAAAGATGTTTCCTGAATGAACCAGGAGAGCTTGTGAAGAGCTGTGAAGTCGCTTTGGAATGGCACTGGCTTGGAAAGAAGACCAGTAAAGTCATCCAACAGCCATCCAAGGGACAGAAGATAACACGATAGCAGAGCCAAGTCTGCCCAGGTTCTGCAGGTCCCCATAGTCCGTTTGCTGCTCTCTGGTGCTATGTTTAAAACTAGATTCTCTCCCTGCTCTAGTTCAACCTCAAACCAGAACATGTGAAGCCAGAAAAGCTAATTCTTTGCAGATATCAGGATTTAACAATGTTTTGGCAGAATACAGAAATGGAGGTCAAGTGGTCAAGTGGTCAAGCTCCATCCTAAAGCTGCCTTGGATTTTGCTGTATGGTCATTCCTAGACACCTTAGTTCCCTTGCTAGTCTCTGTTCCCTTTCTCACTCTTTTTATTGGAGAGCTATTATGTTACCTTGCTCCTGAACCGATAAATACCTTAATAATATCAACTCCAAAGATGTTGATGACCAGTTTATTTGTGATAGGATTGTATTATTTTGCTTAAATAATTACAAAGAGCAAGAAGGGCAAATGATATTTTATGTAAGCAGCAATCATATCCCACATCTACCTTCATCTTGTTAAGCAAGTAAATTATTTTAGTCCCTTCTCATTAAATAGGACCTCTGTCCTCAGGCTATCTGTCTTGCTTTTCTCTAAACCTGTGCCTATCTTTAAGGAAATGTAAGATTTCAGCAACTAAGCCTACTGTTATCAGCCTCTGCAGTCGTTTCTGGACCCATGGGTTACTAGCATCTGAGCACTTGTAGCCTTACAGTATTTAGCTGTTGTGTAATATTCCTGGTTTTAAGTTTAAATTATAAGCGTACAGAAGTTGAGGGCTCAAAAACAGACATATAGACTGCAAATGTTCATGTGTTGATGGCCAGGTCCTCTTCTACCACCTAGTGAAATTCCAAACCTGAAAGAACATCGCATTTTTTACATGTGTTGAGGCTTTGCAGATGTCTGGCAATCCATTGACGTTCTGGCTAAGCCGCTAGACAGGTAAAAGTTTATCTGCCCTTACTGCGTTGAGATCAGCCATACAGTTTGTGTGCACACAGCAACTGTGGTGTTTCTTGGAGGCACCTCACTTACTGTGAAGGTTTTAGCAAAGTTAGGTTGCCACATCCAAGAAGTGTAGGAGAAATTTTGGCCTGTGTGCACAGTTTGGTAGCACAGGTACTGTAAACTTGACTCATCCCTGAAGTGTCAAGTTCACCAAACATTACCATCGCTTCTCTGGATGCAAATACAGCATCTATAGACACTGGCAAGGAACATATCCATATGGATATGTAAACTTTCCACTGAAGGCAGTAGTTGTCTGCATGAAGAAGTGGTTCCAGGATGAGAAGCCATTCCTGAAGTCTAAGTTTGACAAAGTAGTTTATTGCCTAGATGTTTTGCCAACTCAACTAGATTCTATAGGTTTTTTTCAGTTTCTTTATTATTTCTTGGGCAGATCCCATTACTTGAACTTTTTTCTGTAGTTTAGTACATATCTCATCACCATCATCACCACCACCATGGTTATTATTTCTGTTGTTATTACTATTTCAAAAGGCTGTTCCTTACCTCTTACCATCCTTTAATTAATTGCTACAAAGAGATTGCACCTAAATGAGCTGGTGCTCCAACTCTTCCTGGCAATGCCAGCACTGAACAGAGGGTGGATGTTTTAAAAATCTGCAGCATGAAAAAGTAAGGGCTTTGAATAACATTGGCATGTTACATCATCTAAAGGGATTCTTCAAGTAACAGATTTTTAAGGACTAATAATTGGCAATTAACATTGGCAATTGGCATTAGAGGTAAATCATTCCATTTCATTCTAGATAGAGCTGTCCTTTAAGAGTACCTTCTGGTGAAGTGAAGACCATTATTACCATTGGTATATTTCATGTATTTTTTGGCCATTAACAGACCTCTTTTCCTAACACCAGGCAACATTTCAAATTTTCCACTGCTTTCCTACATTCTCTTTTAATTATCACTTTCTTCCTCCCTGTACCCAGTGGGAGTTAACTGGGTCCTGGTTCAGCCCCGGAGGATTTAGTAGGTTTGTGATATCTTACTGAATTGTTTCTGGATGTTTGGTGCAAATTGAAACCTGTGCCTCTGGGGAAAGAGATCTCTGAGAGGCCATCGTGCTCCTTGGATAATGTTGGAAGCCAAACCTCAACTTTCTTTATGTCAGAGTATTGTTCTCACATTCTTGAGGTTTCATTTGCAAGTTCTGCGTTCCACTTTTTCACTTTCTTTGTGTATTGTTTGTCACTGTGTGGGACTGACTTCAAGCTAGCAGACAGATCTTGAATTGGGCTGCATGGCTAACTGATACTGTACGTTTTATTAGACATGTCCCTAATAGTTTTGCACACACATAAGCTCTGAAGGAATCATCATACCCTATAAGATGTCATCCTGCATGACCCTCCTGTCCATTTTCCCTTGTAAATACGTCAGTAACAGAGTGTTTCATTAGTATCTCCCACAAAGATATTCAACCATGTTTCAAAACTCCCAGACATAAAAAATCAATTTCATTATTGCTTACTCTTATGATTACTCAATCTCCCAAACTTCCACTTTGAGTCAATGCAGATTTAAGCTCCCTGCACTCATGTTTTGAAATTCTCCAGTATTTTAAACTTGTGCAGGAACACATATGGTCATCTTTTTGCATTCTATTGGTAGGTGTTGCTCCTAACCGAACTGGTTAGGAACTCTTAGAAATTAGGTGCTATTGTCCCTAAAAGCCCGTGCACTTTCTCTGCTGACTTGACCCATACCTGACAGGCAACCCAGTAGTAATGTTACTGTGGGACTTTATGGCACAGCAGTAAGGTACCCTTTCAACACATGAATGCTATGTGACAAAGTGACATTTAGAATCTCTTAATAAATCCCAGTCCAATGTTTTTTGTAATTTTTAGCCCTTAATCAGAACTGTTCTTACATGTAGATGTCCAGGTCAGACAGCTTTCTCTGGATCCCTGGAAAAGATGAACCACCGGCAGCAAAATAGCTACTGCTCTGTCTTCCTAGAAATGCTGGTTGAAGGAGACCTCTGGAGGTCATTGGTTGAACTTCTCACCCGGAGTGGATCTATCCCCAACACCAGATCAAGTCAGCCATGACTTTAGGCAAGCCTAGAAAATCTCCAGGGACTGGGATTCCTGTGTAGCTATTTTTTTCCACCATTCCTTTCAAAAGCTGAAGGCTGCTATTGAATCTGTCTTTTGCCTCCTCTCTGTCAGACTAAACAAGCCCAGTTCTCTCAAACTCTCCTCATAAGTCACTTGCCCTGGCCAGCAATAATCTTGGCAGCTCTCTGAAGCATCCCCTCCAGTTTCTCCCCTTGAATTAGGGAAGTCCAAAACCTGGCCCATTATTACAGGTGTGGCCTTACTGGGACTAAGTAAAAGAAGATACTAATTGCTTTTAATGTGCTGTCCTAATAGGGCCCATTATGCAGTTTTGCTGTATTGCTGATGCAAATACACTGCCTTATTCTCAGCCTGGTGTACACGACAACCTCTAGGCCTTTTTCAGTATCTTCTATTCACATCAGTTGAATTCTGCCTGCTGTGGTCATGCCAGAGCTCAATTATTTAAGAGCCATCTTTTTCGTCTCGTGAAGTACAAGCTGATAACTTTTGCTTGCATTAAGGGTGTTGCTTCCCTTGACCTTCTGCTGAAATTCTTTTTTTTTTTTTTTTTTCTGACAGTCTCGGTTCCCTTATAAACACTCCTTTATTTGCTCCTGCACAGCATTAAACAAAGCCATCAGCCTTCAGTTTCTAGGATCTTCATGACCCACCTACCCACCGCCTCTTATTTACCAGCTAGAAATGTCCACCCTCAGCAGTTATATGCCTACTTTCAAAAAGACACTTTTGTGCTTTTCATCTGGTGTTTTTCATGAGTGGAAAGAGCTTCTAGCAAACCTCTGTGAAATTATATAACACATATTTTAATGTGTATATGCACCCATCTATAAAGATATAAATATATTTAATATAATAGGAATCTCAGATCGATTGCACAGATATCTCACAAAATTTCTGTGCTGCCTGTTGAGGATGTTGGACTGGAGACATTGTGTAGTTCTGGGTCTCACTCCTCTGCAGCTCCGCAGCCTGTCCATATCTCTGTTTGGTTTCTTGTTTCATCCTGTGATGATAAGCACTGTAGTCAGAAGCTGATTTTCTTTTCTGTGTATATTTAGACACTGACTAATGCAATTTAACCTGCTGCTTGAGCAGGTGTCCAGTCATTATCATCATAATAATGATAATGATAATAATAAACCTAAACAAGGCTAATTTTAGCAGACACCTGAGCTCGGCTTTCTGAAAATTAGTCATAAAAATTCTAAATACCTAGCTTCCAGTCTGTCTGTTTTTCCTTTGCCATATGTAAAACACGGATAAAGTACTTATCTACTTTCCTGGAGAGTAAATATATTAAATAGTGTTTTTATACAGCATAATGACAAGTTCTTATAACTAAGAATGCAAATGAGAGAGACCTTTTCACATCAAGATAGGTAGGCTGCCATTTTCTTTTTTAGCATTAAGAAAGAAACCTGGTGTCCTGCTTCCAATTCTTTCTGCAGCTGGAGTGGAGATGTAACAATTTACGCCTTGTTTAGGGAAGTTAAAAGAACAAAAATCAGCATTCCAGGCAGAAAACTGCAGATTTTTTTTTATTTTATTTTAGATATCTGCAAACAAGCCAAAACGCAGTGAATCTTGCGTTAGGTTTTCCTGCTCAGTTAACTTGCGTTCCTGGCAGAAATATCCTGTTTCTCCACTCCGCAGCGATGCTGGGCTGCTGCCCTGCAGCACGCCCGAGGCTGGGGCAGGCACGAAGCCAGAATAGCAGCGTGCTGCGGGAGAGACACATCACAGCCGCACTGGAAGGCTCAAGTCCACCACCCACCTCGAGTCCCTTTTTCTTCAGAAATTCCAGATTCCCCATCATGATATATAGAACACTTTTGAAGCAAGCGTGCAGCCTAAAGGGGATAGAAGCATGCTAGAAACTGGTCCCGTGAGCAGCCAAGAAACCTAGAAGGGTAAACTGGTACCTGGTATTTAGTGGGGGTTGTAATAAAATACAGGCTTAATTTTTTTTAAGTTCTATTTACCCAAAGATTTCTTAATTTTTTTTAGACCAAAATTGAGCCTCAAAATACCTGTAAAGTAAATAAGCTCTGGAGATGGAAATAATATAAAAAAATTTTGCCTTGAGGAAAATTTCAGGATTTCAGTATTTGTTCTCATGTTGAAATGTGAGCTGAAACCAAAAAAAAAAAAAAAAAAAATCTCAAGGAGCATAAAGTTCCAAAAAATCACAGTTTGTAAATGTGTGATTTCCTGTCACATTTCCTTGCCTGCTTTCAGAAGAAAAGTCTTGTACAGTCAGAAAATCAGTCTGCTCCTCCATCCACCTTTTCTTCCTTCCTCCTCCCCACAGCAGTTTTGAATCCCTTGGCTAATACAGCTTTATGTTCCTATAGTTTTAATTCAGATTTACAGAAAGAATTTAAACAAATGTCCCAGTGAGAACATGAACTGCAGCATGGACTCAGCAGTCATCTGTTTCTTTGGCATCCCCTGGTTAATCAGACATTGGTACTCACTGGCCAGGCAGCACATGCCTGTTTCAAAAGCCATGGCATTTTACAACATAGACATTAAATTAATAATCACAGATGGAAGGTGAATGCATATATATTTGAGGAAATTATGGAGTGAGGAAGGTGTTAGGGTTTTTTAGCTAGTGTTTCTTAAATCCGAATCTCTAGAAAAAGGCGTTTTGTTTGTTCTGTGTCCCCTAAGCAGCTTGTTTTCTATTGTCTTTCACAATCTGCAGAATTGAATTCATATTGAAAGGCAATAACTTGGCATTACTCAATTAAAACATTAAATTTCTATTTAACTAATCCAAAATATTTTGTTTTGGCTGCATTTGCACTTTAATTGGGGTTGCCTGTTGCCTCTGTCCTCCACACGAGATTAACATAGCGGTCACTCAAGGTATTGCCGTGTTACTCTGTGCACAGTGCGATGGAGGACAGTGCTGTGTAGCCTGAGATCCTTTAGCTTTGTGTTTGAGAAGTAACCCATTAAACTTACCAGGTCCATGACATCACACAGGACCCAAATTAAGGGTAGGCAATTACAAGAAATGAAGTTTGAAGAGTCATAGACCTGAAAGTGCACAAGTCCATGGGACCTGATGAGGTACATCCACGGGCCCTGAGGGAACTGGCAGATGAAGTCGCTAAGCCACTAGCCATCATATTTGAGAAGTTGTGGCAGTCTGGAGAGGTCCCTGCCGACTGCAAAAGGGGAAACATAACCTCTATTTTCAAACAGAGAAAGAAGGAAGACCCAGGGAACTACAGGCCAGTCAATCTCACCTCTGTGCCTGGCAAGATCATGGAGCAGATCCTCCTGGAAACTCTGCTGAGGCACATAGAAAACCAGGAGGTGATTGGTGACAGCCAGCATGGCTTCACCAAGGGCAAGTCATGACTGACAAATTTGGTG
>NW_009647680.1:8898394-8958061 GCF_000708025.1 Charadrius vociferus
GGAGGGATGCCATCCAGAGGGACCTGGACAGGCTGGAAAGGTGGGTCCAAGCCAACCTCATGCAGTTCAACAAGGCCAAGTGCAAGGTCCTACATCTGGGTCGGGGCAATCCCAAGCACAAATACAGGCTCGGTGGGGTATGGTTGGAGAGCAGCCCTGAGGAGAAGGACCTGGGTGTGCTGATTGACCAAAAGCTCAGCATGAGCCAGCAATGTGCAATCGCAGCCCAGAAGGCCAACCGTATCCTGGGCTGCATCAAAAGAAGTGTGGCCAGCAGGTCAAGGGAGGTGATTCTGCCCCTCTACTCCATTCTCATGAGACCCCATCTGGAGTACTGCATCCAGCTCTGGAGTCCCCAAAATAAGAAAGACATGGACCTGCTGAAGCGTGTCCAGAGGAGATCCACAAGGATTATCCAAGGGCTGGCATGCCTTTCCTATGAAGAGAGGCTGAGAGAGTTGGCGCTGTTCAGCCTGGAGAAGAGAAGGCTCCGGGGAAATCTTATTGCGGCCTTCCAGTGCCTAAAAAGGGCCTACAGGAGAGCTGGGGAAGGACTTTTTACTAGGGCATGTAGTGATAGGACGACGGGGAATGGCTTTAAACTGGAAGAGGGCAGGTTTAGATTAAACATTAGGAAGAAGTTTTTCACTTTAAGGGTGGTAAGGCACTGGCACAGGTTGCCCAGAGAGGTTGTTGAGTTCCCATCCCTGGAGGTGTTCAAGGCCAGGCTGGACATGTCCTTGGGCAACCTGGTCTGGTGGGAGGTGTCCCTGTCTATGGCAGGGGGGCTGGAACTCAATGATCTTCAAGGTCATTTCCAACCTAAACCATTATATGATTCTATGAAAATGATGCATTTTGTCAGCCCAAGAGTCCAACACATTCATTTTTAAGTCACATCCTTTCAAGTAACAGCAATGTCATATCTCCTACTAATTTTTTAATTATAAAAAGCTATACTTTTATAAAAAGAAAATAAAAATTCCAGCTCTAAACTTTCCCCTAGTCTTAATTGATAGACTGAATCTACTTGGTGGGTGAGTTAGCTGAGACTGTAATCATATTCCGATTTCACTTTCATTGACGTAAAATGAAAGTGACTCCATTAGAATCAATTGAGTTACATCAGCATAAAGCACCTTTAAAAGATGTTGGCATTGGGCCCAAAAAGAGCTTACTTGCCACTAACCTAGAAGCTGCTGATAGATCAGGATTACAATCGAGGAATCCAGGCTATTACTTTAACCACTGATCCACAACAGAACTCTCCGGGTCTATTTCCTTTATTATAATTACGAAGTATATATATATATAAGCATCTACCTCCTTTGTAAAGAAGATAATTCCTTCTCAATCACACTGTTTAAAGTCCTCTTCTACTTTCTTTTTGTAGAAACCTGTTTCACAGATTATTTTTTTCTTAAACCACCAACTGAAGGACACGAATGTTCTTTCATATTATTCAGCAAGTAACATTTGGGAAAGCAGAAGCACAGTGACAATGTTTTGTACGTGCCCAGGAAGTAAGAGGTGGTATTACAAAGTAAGGTTTTGGAAAGCTAAAAATGAGCAGTGTAAAGCATGAGAAAGCAGCTGTAACTGTCAGTTTAACATCAGTGACCATATTGTAGGATTTACTGTCATGATAGATTAGTTCAGTAGTGATATTTAAAGGTTTTAAAGGAGAAAATTCTAATTTGGAAAGAATAGTTGTTAATTGTTTGGTTCCAAACTGCCCACTCAGACTATGGCCACCCATGGTAGAAGTTGGGGGCAAGAGGGTTGGTGGCTCCTGTGGTGCCAGAAGACACAGGGATCCACTGACGGACAGCAGAGCAGGTTCTCATCAGCCTGGGCTTATCCCATCATGCCCAGCCAGTCTCAGATACAGCCCAGTGATGTCCAGGCACGTCTCCTAAGACCTGAAAATAAGCTGTTGGTACCCAAACTGATTATTAGTAGCGGTCCTTGGGCTGTCCTTGACCATGGGCAATGCCTAGTTGTTGCCTGGGAAGATTGCATGGGGACCATGTTGAGAACAGAAGAGATCATTTCATTGCAGGGTTCAAGCCTGGATGTGGTGAAACAGCTGTATGCATGCAACCGTGGGGTTTGCTGCCAGTCAGGGACAGGCTGAGGGTTGAGCTTGAGTGCCTTCACCACCTGCACAGATGATGCTAGCTCATTCCCAGGCTCAGCTCTGGGCCATTCCAATTCACCCTCTTCAGGATAAGTCCTCTCAAGGTGGTGGTCATCACAGGAAGATGGTCTTGAGGCAGCATCAGTGGTGTAAGTACAGCCCTGGCTTTGGCTGTACCTGTGCACTCATCCGGTCTACTGCTCTATCCCAGCAGTTAGGGCACCCCTAAAAAAAGGGAAGATCTCCACTCCTATCTTTTCTCCAAAAAAGTTGCATTGTCACCAATGACTAGAGTGAAATGCATAGCATGGGAGCAACTAATGCCCAGGGTGTACCCAGCCATGTGCTTACTCTTTTAAAAACTACAAGTAATGCCAATTACAACTGCAAAGCAATATTGACATGCTTAATGCTGCGGGTTTTTTTTTACAGATTATTTATTGAACTAATATGACTATGATTTTTTTTTTTTTTTTTTCCTTAAAAAACTGATGCTATAATTTGGCTGCCCTGGAACTGGTCCAGAAATAAACCTTCAAAGCTCATTTTTATGAGCGACTGAAAAACTTGAAGTGTACTAGGAATAAATTAGCAGTTTCTGGCAGTCATTGTCAGCCCTGGATAAAGCAGAACCTGTGTTAAACATGTTTCAGACAGATGAGGAATTACATAAAGTATTCAGAACTGTAAAACAGAATTCTGCTTCACTAAAGGCTAAACAGCGTGCTCTTCTATGCAGTGTACTCCTGTACATACCTGTGGTTAAGCAGGTTGTTTGGTGTCTATTGATGTGTTCCTTGTTCCCTGATGTAGAAAACTGCATTAACTTCTTTAGGACTGTATGGAAAGGCCGGGCCCTGAAAGCGTTGGTGAATGGAGTTAATTCCAGTTGGTGGCCGGTCACAAGTGGTGTCCCGCAGGGCTCAATACTGGGCCCAGTCCTGTTTAGTATCTTTATCAATGATCTGGATGAGGGGATGTAGTGTACCCTCAGTAAATTTGCAGAGGACACCAAGCTGGGTGGAAGTGTTGACCTGCCTGAGGGCAGGGAGGCTCTACAGAGGGACTTCGACAGACTAGATCGATGGGCCAAAGCAAACTCTATGAGTTTCAATAGGGTCAAATGCCGGGCCTTACACTTTGGCCACAACAGCCCTTGCCAATGCTACAGGCTTGGGGAGGAGAGGCTGGAAAGCGGCTCAGCAGAGAAGGACCTGGGAGTGTTGATTGACAGCCGGCTGAACATGAGCCAGCAGTGTGCCCAGGTGGCCAAGAAGGCCAATGGCATCCTGGCCTATATCAGGAGTAGTGTAGGCAGTAGGACCAGGGAGGTGTTTTACCCCTGTACTCGGCACTGGTGAGTCCCCACCTCGAACACTGTGTTCAGTTTTGAGCCCCTCACTACAAGAAAGACATTGAGGTGCTGGAGTGTGTCCAGAAAAGGGCTACAAAGCTGATGAGGGGTCTGGAGCACAAGTTTTATGATGAGCGGCTGAGGGAAGTGGGGGAGTTTAGTATGGAGAAAAGGAGGCTGAGGGGAGACCTTATCGCTCTCTACAACTACCCGAAAGGAGGGTGTAGTGAGGTGGGGGTTGGTCTCTTCTCCCAAGTAACAAGTGATAGGACAAGAGGAAATGGCCTCAAGCTGCACCAGGGGAGGTTTAGATTGGATATTAGGAAGAATTTCTTTACTGAAAGGGTCATCAGGCATTGGAACACATTACCCAGGGTAGTGGAGGAGTCCCCATCTCCGGAGGTATTTAAGGGTCATGTAGATATAGTGCTCAGGGACATGGTTTAGTGGTGGGCTTGTCAGTGTTAGGTTAATGATTGGACTAGATGATCTTACAGGTCTTTTCCAATCTAGGAGATTCTGTGATTCTGGGAAAGCATTAGGAGCAGATCCCCAAGTGCAACACTTTGCTCTCTGAAGGCAGTGTCCAAAGTCTGCTGACTGAAGCAGCTACATCATACGTCACAGGAGACCCTTAAACTGGCTCCCAATAATCACAGGCAAATATTCACAACATCACAGAATCACAGATTCTGCCATGCAGCTCTCTTCATCCTTCCTAAAAAGGTAACAGTCATCCACAAAAAGTCGTTTGAGTTTTTAGGAGCTTTAAAATACTACATTCCACACTGAGTTTGTTATTATTTCTTCTCATCTGGCTTCAAGGTTTATATGCAGTTAAAACAACCTTTGTCCTTTGTAAGCAACCTATTTTTGCCAGTAATTCACTCTGCTACTCTGACCTTATTTGCTGATGGCATAATTTGTCTTGCAACCCTACATAAATACACTACATCAATAACATTTTCTCAAGGCTATTTTCCCCTGAACAACACAGGAGTAAATTGGTTATTTTTCTTTTCAGCAGACAACAGACAACATTATAACTTTCCTTGTAAGGTTCTAATGTAAAGCAGGCATGCAGACAAGGTTTGTTTTGTTTTTATTGCTATTTTTAAGATGAAGGCAAGGTGGTAAACTGGAGCTAAAGTTCAGGGTTTTTTAAACTCTTCAATTGAACATAACCTTTTTCATTCTCATTCAGTTTACACAGAGGAATAATTTCCAAAGTAGTGTAGGAAGGAACAATTAAAGTTAAATGTTAATTTTCAAAAATAAAACCCAGCTTGCCTTCTAGGTTCTGAACTGCCCCTGGAATACAATTCAGGCTAAGCCTCCTGAGGAAAGGCATTGGAAACAAACCACTGGTGTGGTAAGCAAGTAGAACAATATCTCATGAAATCAGATTGGTCTTTCTAAATGGCTGTGGCTTCAGGTAGCAGTATTCTCCTTCAAAACTGCATTTGCTGTCGTTTTCTTTATTGTGGACTGTGGACTCCTACAAAGGGGCCAGATTCTGCATCCCAATTGGCAAGAGCAGAAGATGTTCAAGTCTGTCCTAGTTAAAAGTGCTGTTACTCATTGTTTCTGTAGAGTAAGGGAAACCAGGTGACAGTTTTCTGAGCAAAGTCACTGGCCTTGGTGTCTTCCTAGACTGTTGAGGTTTGTGACAAAACCTGCCCATTGTCTATACCACATAGTTTCCACATCAATATTCCTGTTTAAAAAGTTCTAGGCTTAGGCAGAGTTTCCTCCCAGTGTGAGAAAAGGGCAACAGGACCAGACCTGCTCAAATTTTGCACCCTCCAAGTGGAGAGTATGTGCTGATCCACCATGCTCTCATGTTGACCTGTGCTTCCACATGTGCAGCATCTGTAAGATGAAGCCATGCCCAGGATCTACTGCCTGCAGCTGAGAGACCTCAACATCCAGGTAGTCATCATATCTTAAGCTAAGCGTACATAAGCTGTAAACTGGAGTCTTTAATAAAAGTTCAAAGGATTTTATTTTTTTTTTGTTCAGAATGAGGGGCAATCTTCCAAATTCAATCTGGAAGTGCCAGCTAATTTTCTCTGTATCAATAAATGCCATGCGCAGATTTTGGTGGGCTTCAGGGAGCACTTTGATTTTATGGCAGTTCAAACCATAGGAGTGGCATGCACTAATTCCTGCCTAAAGTGCAATAGCCAAAGTTGCAGTAAAGTGTGTGGTGTCTTATGAAACAAACATCCAGTTCTGGCTCTATAGTTTCTAACAATGAAAAATTTGCCACAAAAGTTAGAAAGTGATTCCACTGATTAATCCTCTTCATTATTTTTTTCCTTTTTTTTTTCCTGATGAATTTAAGTCATCTTGGCTTTCCAATACTGGTTTCATTCTACCTTAGCATTCTAGATTGAATGGACTTCTATTGAATTTCTGTGGTCCACATGGATACTTAGAGACACCATCAAGTAATTTTCTCCTTGAAAAGATGGACTACCTCCTGTCCCCCAAGACAGCACACTGCTGCCCATGTTTTAGTCATTCCCCCTCTTGCCCTCTCAATCCTTTCCAGATTTTTAACATCTCTCTTAACACACTGATACCAGAAATGGACAAATTATTCCAGGAGTGGTTTCGTCATTGTCAAAGACAGATGTATTATAATCTCACAACTCCTACTCACTATTCCATATCCATTATTCCTTTTGACTGCAGTGTCACCTGGGATCTCATTACTGGTTGATTATCCACCATGTCCCTAAGTACTTTTTAGAGTCACTATTTCCCAGGTTAGCAAGCCCATACCATTACTGTAGATTATGTTCTCTGTTCCTATGTACATGGCCTTTGGCCATATTGAAATAGATACTGTTCCACCGAAACCAAACTCTCTATATCATTTCTCATTAACCACTCTCCCTCTTCTCATGTCACCAACAGGTTTTTCTCAGTGATATTATAGTTCTCCCAGTCATTCTTAAAAATTCCAAATAACATAGAGCAAGAAAGTTCTCTGATGAACCCAGGGGAAACACAAGTACTCAGATACAATTCCATATTAGTAATGATGTTTTCAGACTTATATTTTAAGCAGATTTTAATATAATGTGCATATTATAGGTCATGGGGTTTTTATTGTTTTCAGAGTCTTTGTCATTTGAGTTTATGAAGCAGGATCTCTCATGATACCAGGTCAAATGTCTTGTAGAAGTCCAACATATTACATTGGCAATATTTCTCTATCAATCAAACTCATCAAAAACATCTAAGTATGATGACAATATCCATTTTCTATAACACATGCCAATTAGTTGCTTGTTTAGAGTTTTGTTTTTTTTATAATTTATTTATTAGTTCAGTTCTGAATGTTTCATTCAATTACTTTGTATAGATACACAGCAATGCAGTATTTTTTTTCTGGTTTCGGTTTACATCTTTCCCTTTTATAAGGAAAGAGCTGTAAGTAGAAGATCTGTTCCATTCCAAATAATATTTTGCTTCTTTTTTACTTGACTTCTAATCTAGTATGTTAATTATATAAAATTTTTATTGTTTAAAAATAAATCTTACTCTAAATGTACCTAATCCAGGTATTCTACTGATCCTGCAAGAAAAGTATTTTCTTTTGCTTTTTCATTTTTTTGTTTTGTTTTGGAAAAAAATACTTCAAAACTTAGTTGCAGAAATTAACGTTGAAAAATTACTCCCAAAATGAAAATAAAATATTGGAAGAACTAAAAAAACCCAAACAAACAAAAAAAAAACCCAAACAAACAAAACCCCCAAACTCTAAATTCTGTAAGATTTTTATATGAGATGTTTGTATCTAGGAAATTATTTGTACTTATGAAAACAGATTTTCTGCAAGAAAACATTGATTAAAACAAATTACTTTCAGAATCCTAAATACCTAGGTATTTCATCCATATTCATACACCATTACCGGAATCTAATTATTGCTAATGCTAAAGGAATCCCAAATAAAGAAGAAAAAAACCCCTTATTAGTGAATTAATGACATTTTTAATAATTCTTATCATTCTATACAATTTCACCTAGAAAAAAATATTTTTAGAACATGTGGTGATGTTAACATCTTGACCACTTATGTCATCATGAATTCCCTGTCCAAACACTAAGTTGCCCTCTTCTCTTCAAAAAGAGCTGTTGAGAAACCGGGAATTTCATTTCTTTCCTCAAGTAGTCGGGACTCTTGATTAAGCATCTTCATTCTCCACACAAGAAACGCATTGAGGATTTTTATTTTTTTTATTTTTTTTCTAAACCAATCTTTCTCTTCAAAGGCAGTACAGTGAGGGTGGAATTAATTTGACATAACTGTATGCAACTGCTCTATAGATGTCTCCATCTGAGATTATTGCCCTGGCTTCCATTTATAGTCGATGGAGGTGCTTTTAGGGCACAATTCATCTGAGTTCAGCTGTGTATTTTAGGAGAGATGAATGGCACTTTAGCAGGGTCTGGTTTTCTCACTGATGGGGAAGGCAGACTGGGGTTACTGGCTGAGGTGCAGCTGTATCCACTGCATACATCTCACATTAGGTGAGCTGTTTCGCAGAATGGCTTATACCAAGACCTATGACTATACATAGTACTGTTTTTCTGGATCTCCTCGGTCTGGGAATGTCTCTCTGGCATATGGAAGAAGGAAGAACCAGCTTACTTTCCAAAATCCACTAAGAGTTCAATTATCATGGAAAACCATTATTTCTTGTTAATTTTATCTAAGTGTGCCTAGATAATAAATATATTCTTTGGGTGGGGGAGACCATAAAGGTAATCATTATCCTTAAAATCCCTTTGTATTGCCCAGCTGTTGAAAGGGAGATATAATGCCATTAAGCAACAGCCTTAAGGTAGAGAAGAAGCTGATTTCCACCAAACCATCTCCCTTTAGCAAATATATTCTAGAGAATACTAAAATACAGTAATTGTGGTGTAAGGCCGTGGAAGGTTTCTCATGGCCGAAGAGTACTACAGGTGGATCAAGTACCTGGAAGTTGAAAGTACACAAATTCAAAGTAGAAACAAATAAAATATATTTAACATGGAATTGAATTTCTAATTTTAACAATGTTATGCCCAAATTGGATTTAGAGGTTATATTGCAGTATAATGAGAAGTGACTCAATGAAGATATTACTAGATTGATTTCTATGGTGTGTTTATGCAGATTATGGTGGGTGACCATACAATGGTGTCTTTCTTATGCAAAGTCCTATTCTTACAGAAGTCATTGACGGAACGCCCATAGTGTTCATTAGGAGCAGAATTGCAGGGTTAGTCTCTATTATGCTGTACCTAAATGTCTCATAATATCTGGTTTCTCAGCTGCTGTGAGTTTTTCCAACGTTTGTGTAGTTTACAGATGGTTTTATTTTATTTTTTGAGTTAATTTTGTACGGTGATACCTGGAGAGGGTGTTAGAATGTGAATACACAGAAATTGCTAAGAACACAGAAACTCAGTTGAAGGGAAAAATGGGAACTACTGAGCAGTATATACTGCTTATTGCATTCAGTAAACTTACAGCATTATATAGAACGGAACAGACTGCATATAATCCGAGCAACTTAAAATTCATCGTTTAATTTTCCGTCCATTTACTGAAAGCACAAGTCGTTGCAGTGCACGCCTCTGGAATAACCTAAGACCTATGTTCATAATTTAAAAATAGTTCAGATTTCTGTGATTTTTTGAATATCCATCATTTTAGATGAAAAGGGAATTAGGACACATTAGCATACAGCATAGCATGTGTTTGTTTCTGCCTGTCATGTTGATTGGTATTTGTCTTCAAGCCCACATGGAGATGGCTTCTCTTTTTGAGCAGAACACAAATGTTTTCTGTTATATTAAATATCATCAGGTGTCCAGGGCTGCACTGAATAGTCAGTTTTATAACTGCCTGTGAGGAACAGGTTTTGGAAGAAAAGCAATGGAATTTCTTTATGCAAGGGTTGTTTTTTTTTTAAAAAAAAAAGTTTTTTGTCTTCTTTTCTTTTTCTTCTCCCCCCCCCCCCAGTATATATATTTGAAATTCTACCATAAGGGAAATGTCAGAATTTTCTGAATCAAGATAGAATAACAATAAGCTCCATCCATTTCTAATGAAGGCAGCTGGTTTATTTCCGTGTAGGCATGGAAAGTAGTTTCTCTATTAGCACAGTATTCATAATAGCATTTGAACAGACTTTTTCTAAGTTCTTCATCATACCATATATTCGAGCCTTCCTTATAGGGAAAGGGAGAGGGGGGAGAAAAAAACAACAGTTCTCTCTTTGGTTCAATGTAGTATTCATAATGCCATTTGAACAGACTTTCTCCAAGTTGTGCGTTGCTTATATATGTTGCAAGCTTTCCTACTGATGAAAAGAAAAACAGATTTTTTTTTTTTTTACCTTGATTTTCAAAGTAGTGGGGGACGTCCTTGAAATGCAGGCTTAACTCCTCTTTTTCTTTGTTTATGGATTACTGTTCCACATAGGAGCAATTGAAACAAGTCCTGATTGGACTGTAATCCAGAAAGAATTAAAGCATGACTCCTACCTGACTTGTGTAGCATTGGGAAAAAAAAATACTGAACTCAAAATAGCCAACCTGTTTTTCAGTTAACTGTTTTTTTTTAACAGATTAATTCCTTTTTGTTCAGACATGGAAGAAGCCATGCAGAAAAGTGTTGGGTTTGCACTCTTGGAGGACTGACACAGGGTGCTCTGGGAGGTGATAACTGACGGGTAATATCAGCAAAGAGACTGAAGGGGGATTATAAAATAAATAAAAAGTATAAATTAATGCAAAAACAGTTGCATAAACCCCAAGATTTTAAATGTGGGTCATTCCCACTCCTATCACAGCATCCCAGGGTCATAGGAGGGACAGATAGAAGGGACCTGTAGAAGCTGTCTCCAAACTCAGAAAGGACCATGGCCAGCACTAGACCAGGGCAGCCACGACTTTGCTTAACCGTCTTACTTCAGCTCAAGTTCAGACATGGGCAAATGTTCTAGGCTCCAGGAAGGCCACACTGCCTTCTTTATTCTGGTTGCTGAAACATCAATTAAAAAAAACATATATTGAAAAGCCTTCGTGAGTGATGTTTACCAATTTGTGCTTGGTAACAATACACTTTTTTAAAGTAGGGGGAAAAAAGAAAAAAAAAGAAGAAAGAACTAACGAATTTCTAGGTAATAGAAATGATTGTAGTGGTTGCTTCATCTTATATCTGATTCATGTGGTTTATTAATCTCTGCATTATGCTGGTGACTGAGAAGAATTTAGCTCTTATTAAACACTCTATTAGTAATGATTATATTTTTTCTGCATAATGGTTTATAAACTTTGTTGCTATGTATGTATTTTAAGTCAGTTTCATTTAACCAGCAATAAAATGATGAGGCATACTGCATAAACTCTATTCCAATTTTGTGTTAATTATTGTGTAATAAGAAACTGAAAAAACTACCTTTTTAAGTATTTAGCGTTCTCTACAACAACCAACAGTATTTCAATTCAGATCCTACTTATTAGAGTGCTTTCCCTAAAATCTAAGATATAAAGTTAAGCTCTTCTGCAATATATCCTTGATTCAATATAACTAATTATGAGACATCTTGGAAGTGGTTGCAACTGTAATGGAGTGCTAAAGAGCATAATGCAAAACACAGAGTATTTCAGAGTTCAGGAGGAACTCCTCATAAAACCTTAGATATATGGAGAATTGCCTGTACCCCTTTGCCTTTTCCCCTCAGTCGTAAATCTGAGGCTGTGCAAATTTGAATCCAGGGTTACAATTTAAAAAATATTTTAATGAGGAATAGCAGAGCCAAATGAGTTTGCAATGAAGGTGGGTTTTGCATGAATGCAAAAATGTCATGTTATTACTGATGAAAATGTGATTTTACTACTGATTGGTGGTCTGCGGGAATAATTTATTGGTTTTCTTTTGAAAATGCTTATATGCCCGGTGCAGAGCAGGCCTTGTGGATGTTTTACCAGCAGTTCCAATTTTCTTGGTGCGTGACACAGGGAGAAATGCTAGCTGTGTGGTACGAGTCAACTGTGGAAAAATACAGTCTAAGAACATTTTAAGAACCCCAGCTGAGGCAAAAGTGACTATCGGGGGGCCTGTGAAAGGCACCATGGTTATGTTTATTGGCACAATTAACACCTTACTTCTAACACAATTCAGTGAGCCACAGATACAACTTGTGCAAAAAAAACCTGCTCCTTCAGTAATTTGCAAATCCCACAAGACTATCATTCTGTCAGCCACGGCTGCTCTGTTAAACAACCTTCCAAGTAATCAGCTGCAGGAAACCTGAAAGATATATTATGATGCTATGTATTAATTTACCAGGTTCCTTAATAAGCTTTAAATAAACAAAGTTATCAACCTAATTAACATTCAGGGGAAAATTATGTTCTTTGAATCTCTAAAGTTCTGAGGCTGCTTAAAATTCGCTCAGACAAAGAAAAATAAGCACATTCAAACAACAGTGAATATTGTACCAGGAGGTACAGCCCAGAAGTCTAGAAAGCAGAAAACCAGTGTTAAGTGTTGGACCTAAGATTTCTTCAACAGTCTAAAAAGGCCAAAAAGGGCTCCATTTTTCTAAAGTTGTTAAGAAATTAGAACTACAGAGAGAGCCTTGGTGGACATTTTTTTAAGAAGCTCTGGTTTCTGAAATTGATGGCCATCACTGATTTAAACCAGCACAGTGGTTTTTGAAAATTCCTTCCAGCTCCAAGACACATAGTCTGCTGTTCAGATACCCTGAGAATGTCAGCTTTCACTTGCTCTAGTAGGTCCTTACAGGTGCAGATGCACAGAATTGCAACTGAGATGTAGATATCTGTGTCAGAGGATCTGGGGCTTCTCATCCTCCTTTGTTAACTAAGTATAATAGCACTATTGTTTCCTTCTCCAGTCTTACCAAGGTAAGTATTTCAAAGGGTTTCGAGGCCCAGAGGTATTACAGAAATTGAGTAAATACCTAGAATAGATTAAAAAAATGAGTGTAAACAGTAAACTTGTTTATAAAATACACTGTAATCTCTAAATACATAAACATATGTTTGAGAAATGCAAAATAATTTATTACATCTATATATTACTTGTCACTTTGTGTAGCCGCATAGAAACTGAGTTCAAATTTTCCCCTAAACTAAAAAAAAAAAAAGATAACTATAATACTTTTCTCCATTAAATCTATATAAATGCTTTTATATTTATATAAATATACGTAAACATGAAAAATTAAAAAATTAGTCATTTCATGCAGATAACTGCTGTGCCCGCTGAGAAAGGATGCACCACAGAAAGTGAGTAGTGGACATGGGCAGAAAACACCACAGGAGGAGGAAGAGTGAGGGGAAGCTAGAGTTCCTTGGGAGAGGTACTCTCACTGAAGAGCTAATAGTTGTGGAATTACTTTCTTGCACTAATTAGCAGTGTAATGGTATTAAGAAAATGTAACTCTGGTGTAATTTTTCTTGTATTTCTTATATGAGATACTTAGCCTCTTGGTGTCACCTGTGGGCAGACAGCGCTACCTCAGTGCTCTTCATCCTGTGCTCTTGGGGGTCTGCTGGGATCTCTGCACTCCTATTGAAGCCCCTGTGAAAGACAATTAAAAAGCAAGCCTACTAGCACTAGGCTTACCTTTACTATAAGGGGACCCATATCCCTGTGGAAAAGTGAGCAAGGTGCTGAAAACTGAAAGGTTTTGAAGATCATTTCTCTGGAGAGAAGGGAGTCATCAATAACCTTCTCATTTATTTTCTGGCTTGAACACTCTTTTGTCTCTGCGCACCCGTTAGTTGCATTATGACATGGATCACATTCCTGTTAGGCTCTTATTTATTTGTATTAATGATGGCTTAGGATTCTCTGCTTGGTCAGGCTCTCAAAACAGTCTTACAAAGAGAGCTTAACAAGTTTTATCCTGACCTGCACTGACAAGCAGCTTCCCTACTAATCCACACTTGTGTATGTGTGTTATGTCCCCCTGAGCAGTCTGTAATGGGCAGCCATTCTCAAAACTAACAGGATTCCCAGCTTTGCTTCACAGGTGTCCTGTTCAATCCCTGGTTCAATCCCATCTCAAATTGATGATTGTTGTACTGGTTCATCTGTCCACACCTTCCCTTCCCTTCCCTTCCCTTCCCTTCCCTTCCCTTCCCTTCCCTTCCCTTCCCTTCCCTTCCCTTCCCCTTCCCCTTCCCAAATGGCTTTAATTTTTAAGTGCCCTTTTCCCTCCCCTTTCCCTCCCCTCTCCCTTTGTGTGCAAATTATATAGTAATAAAGGATGTTTGTATACTGAAATCCCTAGAGAACATATTTCAGGAAAAAGGGCTGCATTAACAGGGCTGTGTCACAGATTAAGTATAATTGACATTATAAAGGGAAAAAAAAAAAGATATTATTTCTTTTTAATGCTTTGCAAATCATTAAACTGATTCTTAAGCACACGCCTTTCCAAAAGTGACTAGACCCCTTCTCATGTCATCTTGCTCCTTAAATCAAGCAATACTCAGTAAATAGGAGTAGGACTGCTGTTTCTTTCTGCCTTACTGATGTAAGAACTCTTTGAAGATTTTTGCGCTGTTGCCTGAAGTCAAGTAAATTCTGTTTCTTCCCCATTCCTAAAGGAAATCAAATCTGGTGGAACAACTTCTCAGATTATAACATCATTTCTGTGAAATAACCCAGGGGAGTTAACGTTCCTCGAGGTGTTGGCATAACACTGTCCGAGGCACTCAACGTGCTCCATGCTACCAGTGTGTCCTCAGATCTCACACTTTGTCAAGCACCAGCGATGCCCAGAGAGATGAGAATAAGCCCACCATGGTTTAGATCTGCCGTTGACAAGACTCCCCGACTCTATCATCCTTCAAGCAGATGCAAAAAGAGGGGTGAAGGCATGCAAATCACTTATATGTTTGCAAAGAGTTCAAGAATTGGTTTTCCATGCAACAAGAATTCCCCCAAATTATATGTAAAAGCCTAGATTCTTCTTTGCCTTGGATTTTTTTTTTGTCCTTTGGAGCAATCTGTACCACTTAAGAAACATCAGTAACTGTAGTTAACGTTTGTTCCATCTCCATTTAGCAGTGGAGACTCCTGGCCATGAAAGAGACAACAGTCATGCAGCAGTTAGAGGTTAGATGTAAAAAAAAAAAAAAAAAGGTAAAAAAAAAAAAAGATGCTTTTAATGAGCCTGGACATCAAAAAGAGGGCCACAACTATGTTAAAGGCTACGTGCGGTGCAAGCTGGTTTCTGAGCAGGCTGCCATAAGGATCAAGTTCCATCAATTCTGTTGAGCTGGATCCATAATTTAGGCTGCTACTGTAGCGCTCCAGAAAAGCTCTATCACAGAATTTAAAAGCAGAGGCTTATACACAGACTGTTTTTGATGCAGTAATAGTGGATCAATCTAGGACTTCATTTCAGCAGTTCAAAAACATACACACTGGCAGTGTCTAAATGACACAGCACAACGTGGAGCTGGTAATAGACCAGATGCTACTACTTCTTACCCTTCAGCTATGCTTCTTTAAATTTTATTAGAACGTAATAAGCTCAGCTAAAAATATGCTTTAATATGTCTGCATTAGTTAACAGCCTGGTAGGAATTCTAATTATTATTGAGTTTATCATGGAGTACTACAATATGCCCTTTCTTTAAATTTCTAGAGACCACTTAAGCTGCAGATTGTTAGCTGTATAAATATTTGTTGATATTTAAGATGCATAATTCATTTGTTTCCCAAAAAAAGCTGTGTAGCCGTTTTTGAAATACTGTTCAAATGCTTCTATTTTAGTGAAAGCTATGCCACTTATCCAGTTAAGGCTGCCGCAATTCCAGTGGGAAGATGAAAAGTTGGGAATTTGGAGTTTGAAAGATAACTCTGATAATGCATTTTAAAATTATTCTGGGATATGCATTTAAGTATTGTGACTTTATTTCTTTTTAAAAACAAACCAAACCAAACCAAAACAACTTGTAAAATATAAGACATTGGACTTATAACTGACTAAACAATGTAAAAATATCAGTTGCATTGATTGCTCTTCCAGGTTTTTTTCCTCATAAGACACAGTGTTACTCCTGATATTTTCCCTTTTTCCTACGCAGATGCTGTAGGAATTCAGGGAGGTATTATTGATCAGGATTAGATTAGGAACAGACAATACAGCCCAGTTTACATCTGGCTGACAAGGCAGCACTCTTTTTTTCTTGTGTAGTTCAACACGTTCCACAGAAAAAATGTGATCACTAGGTATGATTTCATTATAAATAATATTTCAATTAAAATTCACAAACAGATTAACATAGCTGCAAATCATTTTTAGTGTCTTTTCCCTTTAATGCTTCTCGAGTTTTCCTTTTTCGGCCTGGGTTTATCATTCTGTACTCAGTTTATAAAGATTAATTCAAAATATTGTATATTCATTGATTTTAATTTTTTTTCAAGTCATACCACCCCCCTTTGACTAGTGCTGCTACCTTATTCTCCCAACCTTTACATTAGCTGCTGAGTTGTAATCATCAGTGTGACCAAAGTCGCTATGCCTATGCCAGCATCAGCTGGATTTCTCATGGGGTCTGCTGTGGGTCACCTTTCTCTCCTGTACCTGGAAACGTGTAAGACAAAGCATGGAGAGAAGAGAGAGAGAAAAAAACAAAACAAAACAAAACAAAACAAAACCAACCCCCCCCCCAAAAAAAAAACCCAGACTCCCCAAGATTTCATCATGTACAGCAGCCTGTATTGCATTTCAATATACTGTTTTAATATAAATGTTGCTTGCCAGATATCTGAGTCTTTAATGCAGAAATAATAGTAGTCTAGCTCTGACTTCTTAGCTTATTTGCTGTGTTATCTTATGTTCGGTCTCTGATCACTGACCCCAGTGGTCCCTTCCAGCTAAAAAAAATACATTTTCATTTCTTTTACATTTTCCCTGTAAAAAAATCAAAAAAAGTTCTTTTAAAAAAATATATTTTGGCATATAGGTCCTCTGCAAGCAGAGACCTTTGCAAAAAGAATGCCAAAACCAAACCAAAGACCCCCCAAACTGAGTAGAATTCTTGCTTATTAGCCCTCGAATACACTAGGTTTCTAACCCTAGCTGTTTTCCCCCTCCTGGACTGTCTCCTTTTTTGAGTGAAGTTTCATTAACTCTTTCTCTTTCCCCCCATATTAGCAAAATTTTCTTCCTCCACTTCCATTCTATCAACTTTCTGCTGTTAACAAGACCTGGTGTCTTGCTCCTTCTATGATAAACAGGAAAATTCACCAAAGACAAAAATGGATTGTGACATGAGTGGGGCTGAATTACCAAAGGGAGGGAGAGAAGAAAAAATATCACCAAATATTCCTCTAATGAAACTTGTCATTTCCTAATGAAAGGAGTTGAACGAATTTCTCATTAAAAACTGTTTCCCCTGTGAATGCACATATGAACTATTATTTGGAGGCAAAAGCTTCTCCTCTGGATCCCACTTTTTATGCTCAATGCTTAATTGCAATGTGTTCAGCTTCCTTACTGTGATCCGCCACTACCCACTTGTTTCTTCTCTTCTTTTGACGTTCAGTTTTAATTCCTCCCTCACCAAAGTACTCATTCACTTGATTGGTCTTTAGCTAATGTTTTCAGCACATTGCTGAGCTCTTCTTTTTTTCTTCCCAATTTTTTCTTTTTCTTTTTTTTTTTTCTTTTCCTTCTAGTCATCTGCAAGGCTCTATGTCCCATCTCTACTTTTCTTCTACATTTTCTTCTGGGAAATATCATTAAATATAGTTTTGCCTCCCACTGTGCTGAGAAATGACAGACTCGGAATTATGCCTGTTTGTCCAGATAAAACCCCACCCTGTCTTTCCAAGTTGTCCTGGGGTTGTGTCTGTAATGACCACTTCAAGATCAACGTCACTAGAGCAGGGTTCTCCATGTTTCCTCAAAAGCTGCCTTGATACCTCCTTTCTTGGCTGCTGGAGATTGTTTAAATTAACTTTGTGCACTTCTTATCACCAACTACATGACATGTAATTAGTCACAGCACCCCAGCCAAAGGGACTAACCTTTTCAAAATATGCCAACGCAATAATTTAACGCATCAAGATGTGGGCTCATGCAAACCTCATGAAGTACAACAAGGTCAAGTGCAAGGTCCTGCATGTGGGCTGAGGCAATCCCATCCACAAATACAGGTTGAGTGGAAAATGATTGAAAACCTCCCTAAGGAGAAGGACTTGGGGGTGTTGGTGGATGAGAAGCTCAACATAAGCCAGCAATGTGTGCTCACAGCCCAGAACACCAATCGTATCCTGGGCTGCATCAGAAGAAGTGTGGCCAGCAGGTCAAGGGGGGGATTCTGCCCATCTACTCTGCTCTCATGAGACCACACCTGGAATATTGTGTCCAGCTCTGGGGACCCCAACATAAGAAGAACGTGACCTGTTGGAGCAGGTCCAGAGGAGGGCCACAGAGATGATCCCAGGGCTGGAGCAGCTCTTGTATGAAGACAGGCTGAGGCAGTTGGGCTGTTCAGCATGGAGAAGAGAAGGCTCTGGGGAGACATTATAGCAGCCTTCCAGTATCTAAAGGGCACATGCAAGAAAGCTGGAGAAGGACTTTTTACAAGGGCATGTAGTGATAGGACAAGGGGGAATGGCTTCAAACTGGAAGAAGGTAGATTTAGATTAGATACTAAGAAGAAATTTTTCACTCTCAGGGTGGTGAGGCACTGGAAAAGATTTCCCAGTGAAGCTGTGGTTGCCCCATCCCTGGAGGTGTTCAAGGCCAGGCTGGATGGGGCTTTGAGCAACCTGGTCTAGTGGGAGGTGTCCCTGCCCATGGCAGGGGGGTCGGAACTCGATGATCTTCAAGGTCCTTTCCAACCCAAACCATTCTATGATTCTAAGATACGCACAGTGGACTTCTGAAACAAACCAAGATACTGGTCTGGAGTAGCTAACCACAGTTTGACACAAATGATCAAATAAGGAGAGTTGGAAGAGCAAAGGACAGCTCTTTTTTTTTGTAGCTTTGATTGTTTTTAATTTATGTGAGTTTCAGTGAAACAAGGCGGTATTTTCTTCCATAAATAATTTCAGGTGCATCAATGTTACAATACTATGTGCTGATTTGTTACTATATGGACATGAATACATAATTATAAAGGCAAATGGCAGTTTACAAGTTGGGAATCAAGTCTTCCTTAGACAGTTCTCAATGAATAGAAATTCTGCATACAGATTTATGGTAAAATTTTGCACTGAGTGCTTAATTCCCTTTCCTTCTATGAGAGCCTGGATATAAAATCAACAGAGATGTTATGTTACACTTTCTTGCCTCTTGGCATTTTCCAGGAAAACCAGTGTAAAGTTTGAGTTGACATTGCTTTAATGCATTGCAAAAGTATGTGCTTGTCAAAGAAATATGACATCGTACTAACAGTCTCTTTCTGTTAAATCACAGCCTATACAATATTGTGCCCTCATGCAAAACAATTCTGTACTATTTTGTGTAATCTGTTGAAAAATTGATTTTAAGAAACATAAATTAATTTTTTACATATGTACTTACACATATAAATGTATAAAATTCACAGTAACAGCCTCCAACCTGCATTTATAAAAGATCCACTAAGCAATTTCAGCCTTATTTTTCTAACCCATGAGCAATTTCAGAGGGGGAGCAAGATAACAGGGCTTCAGGCATTCTGTTCTCAATGGAATTTATTTTTCTCTTATATAGCAGTGGTCTGAGTCTGGTAATCTCACTTTCAAAACTCCAGCTGGACCCCCTTCACACTGCATCATGCTTTATGGGCGCAGCAGCTCAGGTGGCTCTAGTTTCTGGATATCTGCATTGTATTCCTTAATTTGGTGAGCCTCACACATCAGGGAGCTCACAGAGGTGGCCCACCAGGAATAATGGACCTGTGGGTATTAACCCAGCAAAGGCAGTTGTAGTTACCAAGCACATGGTCAAGCAAATGTGACTATTTTACTTGACAGTATCCCAAAAAGCTCTTTCATAATATTTCATAGAACTGCAGAGAGCTAACCATAATGATAAATGCAATTTAGTTCAATTTATAGAGTTGTTGGAGTGTCAAAGTCTACGCAATATAGCCTATGTAGTAACCATGTTCTAGCTGGAGGTGTGACCAGCCTTAAGGAGCTCACATAAAGCAAACCTATTTTAGCTGGTGTTGATCAGGACTCAAAGACTCTTGGAAATCCAAACTAATGCATAAGATATTAGACTTACACCCTGTCCCTTTCTTCATGAAATAGATTCACAGAATCACAGAATCACAGAATTTTCAGAGTTGGAAGGAACCTCTAGAGATCATCTAGTCCAACTCCCCTGCTAAAGCAGGATTGCCCAGAGCACATTACTCAGGACTGCATCCAGGCGGGTTTTGAAAATCTCCAGAGAAGGGGACTCCACCCCCTCCCTGGGCAGCCTGTGCCAGTGCTCTGTCACTTGAACCGTAAAGAAGTTTTTCCATGTGTTGGAACAGAACTTCCTATGTTCCAACTTGTGCCCATTGCCCCTCGTCCTGTCACTGGGAACCACCGAGAAGAGTCTGGCTCCATCCTCCTTCAACCCACCCCTTAGATACTTGTATGCCATAATAAGGTCTCCCCTCAGCCTTCTCTTCTCCAGGCTAAAGAGTCCCAGCTCTCTCAGCCTTTCCTCATAAGGGAGATGCTCCAATCCCTCAGTCATCTTGGTTGCCCTTCGCTGGACTCTCTCCAGCAGTTCCCTGTCCTTCTTGAACTGGGGAGCCCAAAAGTGGACACAGTATTCCAGTTGTGGCCTCACCAGTGCTGAGTAGAGGGGGAGAATGACCTCCCTCAACCTACTGGTCACACTCTTCCCTATGCAGCCCAGGATTCCATTGGCCTTTTTGGTGACAAGGGCACATTGCTGGCTCATGGATAATTTCCTGTCTACCAGGACCCCCAAATCCCTCTCCTCAGAACTACAACAGAACTAGAATCCTAACAGCATTAGTAGAAAGATAAGGATTGTAGTTTAGGAGAAACTAACATGCTGGTGACAAGAACAGAATAGCCATAAAATAACACTTCCCAACTAGCCTGGAAACCAGATCACCGCTAAAGTCTAAGCAATCAAAATCACATTCTGTATACATACATCATCGTACTAAGCAGAATGAACCCTCAGTTAGCAGACACTATGTTGTGGGTTTGCACACGCTTTCTCAGCCAGGAATTATTTCCACAGGAACGTGGTGGTGTTTTTTTCTGTAGGTAACAGATGGACCTGGCAATTGAGGTCTTTTTTTTTTCTTCTATTTTTTTTTCCTTGTTGCCTGTTATCCCTAATGGAAGTCTCTACACTTAGAAATCCAGCCTTAATAGTTTTTATTTATGCATAGCATATTTATGCATAACACCTTTTGCTTAAGGTTCAACAGCTGTTAGAAAGCAAAAGACTTTTGAATAAATAAAGGAAGGAATGGACAACAGCATGGCATAGATTGTGCCATTCTACATACCAGGGCTGTCCCATCTTAAATGTAGTGTAGACCACTAGTCTCACACTGAATATTGCAGAAGCAGAGATTTAGAAGAAATGAACAACATGGAAAAACTCAAACAAAAAAGTAGAATTGCTGCCATAGGAAAAAATACCACTGGGCAGTAAAATCAAACAAAACAAATAGCCATCAGACAAAACAAATAGCCATCTGAATGTGTAATGGGATATAAGATTGATCAGATCAAACATCCAAGTGAAAACTTGTTCTTGAGATAAGTAGAATTCTGTTATCAAGTGATTGCAGACAAGAAGAATTGAACCGCTTTCACCACTGACAAGGAAATCCAGAAATGAAGCCAAAGTAGAAGAAGAATTTATAAGAAAATAAAACAATAGCATTTGTTAGGCTTTAAATCACTAAGACATGATGTCATACAGTAATTTAAGTTGGAAGGGATCTCTGAGGACCGTTTTCTCCAGCCTGCCCCTTAAAGTAGGGCCAACTTAAATCAGATTACTTGGAGTTTTTCCAGTTGGATTTTTAATCTATCAAGGATGGAGACTGCAACACCTCTTCAAGCCACCCTTTCCAATGTTTTATTACCTTTCTTATGAATTTTTCTCCTAATATATAATCAGGATTTCCCATGCTGCACTTCATCCTTTGCCATTTGTTGTTCTGCTCTGTATCCTCCAATTTATAGTCTCTGATTAGATAGTTACAAACAACAGTAAGGTCTCCCTTTAGCCTTCTGCTCTCCAGACCAAGTAAACCCAGATGTCTCAGCCTCTCCTCATATACCATGTGGGCCAGTCCCCTTGCCATCTTGGTTGTCCTTCTTTGGCCTAGGCACTGTAAATGTCTTTCTTGGATAGGGGAGCCCAAAACTGAACATGGTTCTCTAGATCTGGTCCCACAAGTGCTGAATAGAGGGGAAAAGTCACTTCTCTTGGCCTTCTGTCTGCACTTTTGTTAATACAGTCTGGTATGCAAGGCATACTGCTGGTTCACCTTCCAAGTGTCCACCAGGATTCCCAGGTCCTTTTCTGCAAAGTCCTGCTGCCCAGATCGTTAACAGTGACTTTAAGGAGAACTGGCTTCTGGGCTGACCCCTGAAGTACACCACTGGCTTTCAGCAGTTTGTTGAACTTCATGTTGTTGATCACAACTTTTTGATCTTGCAATACCCATTATTTTGACATTTACATGTTCTTCTGTTGCATCTGGTACTGGCCAGTTCTACAGAAGTCTCTGAACACAAGAGCATTCACCAGTCATGTAGTACCTTGTAAGATCTCTTTAGAAATTCTTCTCTGTGTGCCATATGATTTAGTGGGTTATTCAATAGAATTTAATCTCTGGAACCGTATGTTTTCTAATCAATATGTAGACATGTAGAACTATTATAAAAACTAAAGTAAAATTTTAGAGTAAAAAGCATTTAGCTCTCACTTTTTTTCTCAAGTCACAGTAGTGCTCAGATTTGGTTTCTTCTTGCAGAATACCATGAAACTTATTTTCACCATGAAGTTTCAATTTGTGAGAGTCATCTTTTTTCTTTTTTCAAAATACTACAACCACTCTCTGTCATAATTGAATTAGTGTGATTTGCTGCTCTGCCCCTGCTTGCTACCTGCTGTACTGCTGTGCAGTTGGCTCTTGACAAATCATAGATCAGGGTATGAGTATTGCAAATCAGATTTGGAAAGTGTTAACTTGGGGGAAATTTGTACAATTAGTGTTGTATATTACATTACTTCATTCTAAGTAATGATGATTCATTCCCTGGTCTTAAAATAATGAGAAAAAAGCTAAGGGTGATATTTTGATAGCCTACAATAAAAATACAAACATTCTAAAGAAAAATTCATCAGCTTTATTGTTTCATGTAAGAAATGGAAATGGTGATTTTTTCATACTCTCTAGTAGTATAACAGCAGGAAGTAGGATGTCGGCTCAAGTATTCTTGTATCATGATGGAGTGGGTATGTCTTCCCAATAACATCTGCTGCAGAATCACATGAAGTGGGATTTGTGGTGTTTGGGGTGGGGTTTTTTTTGTTTGTTTGTTTGGTTTTGGTTTTTTTTATGTGTGTGTTCAGTTTGTTTTGTTTTTTTTTAAGGCCAAGTAAGCAGATTGTTAGTATTTGAAGTGAATTGAAATTTGGTCAGCATCTTTGGCATGAATTAATTTCTTGCCATAGAAGTTTCACTTCAGTTTCATTTAGTAATCTTTGTTGTTGTTTTTTATTAGCATGCCTAGGATAGTGGGAGTAGAGAGTATAAGAAGTCTTAGCTGGAGTGTCAAATAAGGGAGATTCTACATTGAGAACAGCTTTTCCAAGATACAGGCCAGATGGTAGCTTTAGGACTTAACAACTGAGAGAAGTAGTTGGAGCTGTGTCAAGAGAAATAGTTTAAAAAAAAAAAAGGTACTAGGAAAAAGGAAGCAAGAGAGATTGTCAAGTCAAATCGGCATAAGTAACTATGTGTGCCACCATTTTTATGTCTACATGAATAGATGCATTACTCACATAACAACCTAGCAAACAAATCTAAAGGAAGGATGAGGGACAGGGTGAACATACTAAGTATTTGGATACCTCTATACAAATATAATTCACTCCATTTAGTTGTGAGATATTGACAACCCATGAAGTGGCAACATAACTTTTGAAATTTCCATCAATTTTGAAGGAGGAATTGAAGCTGTTACCTGTCCAAACCCATGGGGTAGGATATATGCGTATATCAAAATGTCAAGACAGCACGACACATTGAAAGGCAAGTTATTTTCTACCTGTGGACCTAGAAACCTTATACCCTGATACAACTGCACCGGTCTGAAACCTCCACTGTGCCAGTCTGGAACCAAGGCAAGGGCTGGTGCAATTCCAGCTTTGTATTTCAGAGCCATCTTAGAATGATAGAATTGCCTAGGTTGGAAGGGACCTTTAAGATCATCGAGCGCAACCATTAACCTAAGACTGCCAAACCACCACTAAACCGTGTCCTTCAGCACCACTTTTACCTGTCTTCTAAATACCTCCAGGGAGAGAGACTCCACCACTTCCCTGCTCAGCCTGTTCCAATGTTTGACAATTCTTTGGGTGAAGAAATTTTTCCTAATATCCAATTTAAACCTCCCCTGGTGCAACTTGAGGCCATTTCCTTTTGTCTTATTGCTTTTTACTTAGGAGAAGGTATCGACATACACACCCCCCTCGCCACACCCTCCTTTCAGGGAGCTGTAGAGAGTGATAAGGTCTTCCCTCACTGTCCTTTTCTCCAGACTAAACAACGCCAGTTCCCTCAGCTGTTCCTCATAAGACTTGTTCTCCAGACCCCTCACCAGCTTCATTGCCCTTCTCTGGACACACTCCAACACCTCAGTGTCTTTCTTGTAGTGAGGGGCCCAAAATGGAACACAGAACTCGAGGTGTGGCCTTGCCAGTGCCAAGTACAGGGGGACAATCACCTCCCTAATCCTGCTAAAAATCTTAAAACATATTGAAGGATAATAAAGTGGTAAAATGAGAATACATTCCAGACTATGGAATTTTTTCCTTTTTTTCAGACCTGACATAGAATCATAGAATGGTTTAGGTTGGAAAGGCCCTTGAAGATCATCAAGTTCCAACCCCCCTCCCATGGGCAGGGACACCTTCCACTAGACCAGGTTGCCCAAGGCCACGTCCAGCCTGACCTTGAACACCTCCAGGGATGGGGACTCAACAACCTCTCTGGGCAACCTGTTCCAGTTTCTCACCACCCTCAAAGTAAAAAACTTCTTCCTAATGTTTAATCTAAACCTGCCCTCTTCCAGTTTATAGCCATTCCCCCTCGTCCTATCATTACATGCCCTAGCAAAAAGTCCTTCCCCAGCTCTCCTGTAGGCCCCCTTTAGGTACTGGAAGGCCGCAATAAGATCTCCCCGGAGCCTTCTCTTCTCCAGGCTGAACAGCCCCAACTCTCTCAGCCTCTCCTCATAGGAGACGTGCTCCAGCCCTCGGATCATCCTTGTGGATCTCCTCTGGACATGTCCCAGCAGATCCATGTCCTTCTTATGTTGAGGACTCCAGAGCTGGATGCAGGACTTCAGGTGGGGTCTCACGAGAGTGGAGTAAGAGGCAGAATCACCTCCTTTGACCTGCTGGCCACATACTCAACCCCACGTGTTAAAGTTAGCCAGGATTGCCCAGAATTAAGTTTCTTGCCCACATGTGCAACATTAACCATAGAGTTATAGGTTTATCATCTTCAGCAATAGCTAACAGCAGTCAAACTATGACTATTGTAAGTTAGCTGTCATTGTGCTATAGCATCACAAAGGAGAAAGATATATTGATCCCCACATTTCTGACAGAAAGTGGCACAAAATGCTGCTATAGATATATATAAAAGAATTTTACGGTCCAAGCCAGATCGATCCAAATCAGGTGTGTAGCAAACCTTTTTAGTAGCAGGCATTGGAAGCAGAGGGTAGCCTTTGCTGAACACTGTTCAAAGATGGAATATGTTGTTGCTGCCATGAATTGATCTCAAAACTAGTGACAACTATTTTTCATTTGTGAAGCATGTTCTTTCTGGAGAAAGCAGTCCAGAATAACAAGTTTTACAACAATTTATGGATTCAGAGAGAGCTGAAAGAGACTATAGGGCTTATTGAAGCTAACCGTAGGTCTTAGCTAATTGTTTAACACTGGGGTTTGGCGTAAGTTCATAAGAGAAAAGAACAGCAAAGATTGATGTATCTGACTTGCTTTGGATAAAAATAGAGGGTAACAATTTGCAGAGTAATGGAGTTGGATTATTTTCATATACAGATGTGTCAAACCTTTAATATTTAGATGATATTTTTCCTATCTATAAAACTAGAAGGGGAAATTCTTTTATTAACAGAGGATTGAACACTATGAGCTGGAAGGGAGGCACAGAATGGATTTTCTGAGCAGGATTTTCAAAACTTCAAGAGGGCCTAAATGCTTCCATTCTCAAAAGACAAGAACTGGTGCATTTGGAAGCTTTTGGAAATCAACCTGTTAGACTCACGAGGCAGAAAGAGAGGAAGAATTGTACAGCTGCAGACCATAAAAACATGCCTGTCTTTTCTGAAATATACTGCAGGCTGAGAAAGTCCCTGTGTACACTGTCAAGGTGTGTGAGAAAGTATTTCAGTGTACATCTCTGTTTTCACTCTATGTTATCCCATGTTTCAAGAAAGAACTACCATTCATGAATATTGGGTCTATGTTGCACTAGAGAGGTTATTAAAGTCTTTAGAGAACATACTGGTATATTTGCTACCTAATAACTTCAACAAGCAGTTAATGTATTTTAAGTAGATATAGTAAAAATTCTCTATCAATTTATTTTATAATGAAGTTTAAGAGGTGATTTCATCACGGTCTACAAGCACTTAAGTGATGAAAGCCATCTGATGGTAATGGCTTTTTAATTTACTGGAAAGACATAATGAGTTTCAGTGTGTAGAAGCTGATGCTAGATAAAGCCAGACCAGAAACAAGGTACATATACTAAGTAAAGCTAATTATGCATTGGAAAAGCTTTCCTAGGTGTATGATGGATTCCTCACCACCTCAAGTCTAAAAGTTGAGACTGTATATCCTTCAATTAAATTTGTGATAGTTCAAACAGAAGCTATAAATTTGATACAGAAATTAGTAACTGAAGTTCTCTGCCATGAGCTTGCCCAGAGATCAGACAGGTATTTTAATGGTTTGTTCTGACTTTAAATCTATGAAGACTAGGCAAATGTTGAATACATTCCGTTACATTATTTAGAAACTCCACATTTTTGCACATAATGAAGTTACAACAACAGTTTTGTGCGATACCTCCAGTGTAAGACAAAGTGTACCAGATAAAAGAGGTGACACATTTCTACCTTTCTGAGCTTGGTTTCTAACACAGGTTTCAAGACGGTTATATGGAACACAAGAATTAAGTCTGTTCTTGTAATGACTTTCTGGAGCATAAGACAGATATAGGAGTCTTCACAATACAGAGGATGAATGGAGGAAACCATCAACATTCATTTCCCACTACCACTTGATTCATTGCTGAATTTAGCTCTGGACACTCTTGCTATATCTTACACTGTAATCCCAACAATGTTTTCCTTTTTTCCAATTGAGGGAAAAAAATGTTGTCTTGAGGAACTGTAGATTTGGCATAGAAAGTAATGACTGAGGTTTTTATTACAACGCCAGTATCAGTAAGTCTGTATTTTTTGTCTTCTTTTTTTTTTCTAATCTAAAAAAAAAATAAAAATCAGAAGACTCATGAGGTTAGTGTTGGAAATAGTGGATGAATGCACAGTCTCAGACTGAAGACTGAATCAATGGAATTACGAATCAGAAACTTTCTTTGTTTTTTATTTACAGTGTCTGTTTGGGTGAGAGAGTAAAAGAGATGGTACAAGATTCCCTACAAGAATACCCATCAGAATCCATCCTAATCTTTCTGTTTAAGAATACACTTCAATTTTTTTTTAGTTTAGCTCAATCGATACACAAACATTCTGTCCACTTAATTTACTGTCTCCTGATATCTCTCAGAAAGGATAGAGAGTTTAGATACTCACCCGCATGTAGAAACCAGCAATCTTTATGTCCATTTGGTAGATACAGAAACTGATGCATCTAACTCGGTTTTTAGAGATGCTATGGAAAATGTTCAAGGCCTTAGCCTTTCTTTACACTCAAATGCTAATTAACTTCATTGATTCCACTTAATGAATCACAAACATTTTAAAAAGGTCAGACCTGAACTGGGCTATGTAGAGATATATAGAACTTCCAATACTTTTATTTCATTGCTGTTTAAATGTGCACCTGAAGAACATCTAAAGCAGTGTTAGAGAGTAAAGAATATCAATATTTTGCAGCTACAGAAGTGAGTTGGATTAGAGCTGACAAAAGTGTCTGTGTTATTTGATCACCATTTCACATAGTACCTCCTCAGCTTTTCAACATATGTTAAGAAGGGCCAGGCTGGTGGAAAACCTGGGCCCATCTAGCACAGTTCCCCGTCTCCAGCAGTGGCTGCAAGCAGGTTGCAGGAGAAAAGGATGACTTGAACATGCATATCTGATGCTTCCACCCAATACTTTCCCAGCCTCTAATCATCTTCAGTTGGGGGGATTTCTTGTATCTGTTTAGTTTAGTTACCGTCTAGTTAACCACAAAAGATCCTTTTTCCAAATGATTCTTCAAGGAACTTTTTTTCTTATTTCTTGAAGCTATGTGCAGAAGACACAATCTTTTTTTTTTTTTTTTTTTTTTCCTTATGTAGGTTTGGATGTAAAATAGTATTTCTTAAAAATAAATATAATTGTGAGCAGTCTAGCTGGAGGATAACAGTATGCATAACGGGTAATAAGACATATTTTAAAAACTCACAGGTGTTCAAAAGTGTTGAACCACTAACGTCATGCAAAACAGGGAGAGGGAAAATCTCCCGACTGTGAGTTGAGGTATGAAGGTAGTCATTGAGAAATAAACATTAGGAATCTTGACATATATTTCCTACTTAACAGTAGAAATTTTTCTGGTCTGTTATGTGAGCTCTCAAAAAAAAAAAACCAAAAACCTGTAAAAGATCACGTCCCTGAAGTGTCTGTTCATCAGGACCAATAGCAAGTGTGACGAGGAAAATTTATTTCTTTTTTTTTTGGCTAAATATTATTATTAAGCAGTCAGTTGCATTGAATTCAACCTCTTTGTTTTCCTTAAATGTAAGAAAGTTCAAGTTCCGTGATACATTACTGTAAACTCAGTGTGGCAGCTGATACTGAGGAACACAGCCCATGTTTACATGTACACGGTGCCCACTCTGGAAGGGTTTGCATGTTGCAGAGGGAGGATTTCCGCATCTGATTTCAAACCTCTACCATCTGAGACAGTTATCCAAACTCCAGTTACAATCAAAGAAGAGACACAGTGGATTTCAGGGTGAAAAACATGTCATTTTAAAGAAGAGGTCTAATAGGGACAGATGTCTTGTACTGTAACAGTGCTATTCACTCTTGTTGACTAGAAAGGGAGCCTAGGGTGACTAGCTCAGATGCAGATGTCTAACTGAGGTGTGATGAATCTCTCCCTAGGGTTTCTGGTGTCCCTCCTTGTTAACTGTAGAAATAAACCTTCTTCAGATTGAAATTTTTTGGAAATAAGCCTTGTAGGAAGCTTGATATCTTTATGACTTTAAACCATTATAAAACTTTTGCTATTTCAAGCATTTTTGAGCAGTGTTGAAAGAAATTTTGAGCTGGAAATCACGCTGCTGTAGACTTTTGCACCACTGCCCTGCTCAAGAATCTTGAGCTCTTTTTCATGAGCTGGATATAATCTTATTTTGTATTAACACTCATTTGTTCTTTTCCCACTTTCAGTGTTTGGGATGCTATAAAATATAAAGCTGCTCAAAGAGGGTTGTAAAATTGCTGAGATTTTCTCAAATCACAAAAAGCTTCAGTTCAATTTCCACTGTGTTCATAGGCATTCCTCTCCTACTACTAATATTTTCAAATACTTAAAATTAAAAACTTTATTGTTGCCATTTCTTTCAAGTTAAAACTTGGCCTGTTGGACTAATTTTGATACAAACATACACCACGGAGCTTTAGTCTATTTACAGTAAAATAGTACAGAAAGCAACAACAACAACAACAAAGATTATGAACCTAAGAACTATAGGACTTTGGGTTTCATTTTGTAAATCTGTAGCACCTAAGATGAGAAGCTTGCTTTCCTTCTCTTTGCAGCATGAGTGACAGATTTCTAACTATTGTAAACCAGAAACTAGCTGCCAGTAAATGCATTTTATGAATGGATTGGTGTTAACTGACACTGCCCCTACCAGCCAGTAATATGTAACTGAATTATTACAGTGACCAGAGACATCACCACATGCAGTTCGTTAGTCCCTCTCTTCCCATAAAATCTATACAGCATTCACGAGAAGATCTGAGTTGCTGACAAAGAACTCAAGACTTTCTGTTTAAAGCAGAGATGAATCCTAGGAATGAATAGATGGTTCTTTACATTAGGAGATAACAGGTTTTGAACTGTCTGAATAGGAATGGCTTCATGACCATTTTACCATGTTATATGAAACTCCAAGGAGAAAACTTCTTTTTCACATAAAGAAAAAGCATCAGCATGGTGAAGGGTTTTTCTTTACCCTCCCAAGCATCACACCCCTTTGGATGTTCATGCGGATGCGCAAATGCAAATAAGTTCTTATTTTTTAGAGTTACCCAGTTCCCTTTTTTTCTATAGATTTGTTAAGATCTTGTCTTCCCTGTAGTGTCAGCTCAGGAAGCATCATCTTTAACCTGGCCTTTGATCAAACACAGAGATCTCTAAATGTGGGCCACCTAGACAAGTAGGTGGAACACGGTTTGATGTTTCAACATGTAGCGATGCTGAAAAGAGTGATGCAGTGATGATTCAAGTGCTGAGTGCTGTTTAATACAGGAACCCCGCTGTTAAAGTAGTATTTTGCAATATAATTGTAATAACTTGAAAGGGATGGATGCTACTGTGAAAGAGCACTGAGAATGCCAACAAGAGACCAATTTTATGCCATCTGTATGTTTGAGGTAGGTGTTAGCTTGCAAGAGAATTGACTGAGGATGTCAATTAGTCATAAAATGATACTCTTTGGGGGACAGTCAGAAAAACTAACAAAAGTTAGTCTCCTAATCTGAATCACTCTCTGGAGGATCCCTTCCCTGAACTGACTGTAATGGAAGCCTGGGGAAGTTAGTTGTCCAAGTCTTAAGTTAGCCTTTGTGAATATCCCTCTGTGAGATATATCAAAATAATATGTGTAAATACCTATTGTTAAGATCTTTAAATGGTGGCTGCTCCTTCGTATCACACTTAATGTAATACACAGGCAAAATAGATGTAAACATAAATTCATTTTGAAGTACATAGAGCTCTAATACTTCCTTTGTCAGCCAAAAAATCTGAAGAGGAATCAAAGTGCAGGTGACCTGGGTCCCTAGAGTAACTTGAATGACAACAGTAGTTGTGTGGATGAAAAGAATTCAAGGCCAGATTTTCATTTCATTCCATCTACTTTAAAGCTCTAAGTTCTTTCATGCTGTACTCCTAGCCTATCTTATTTTTTTCCCTCTTCTGTGTGTGTGATTTAATAACAAAATGGATAGGAGAAATTAGGTTCCTAAGTGAGAAGGTGCAGGAGAATGATCTATATATATACGCATGTTGATTTGCCAGGTAATTATTTCAACCGCCTTTCAGTTTCATTAGAGATTCTGGTACAAGTCAGAATGTCACTTATTTTTATTTAAAGGTTACAGGAAGGAAAATGAGAACTGACACATTCTTCAAGCAGGCCTGATTTATCAAGTATCAGCTGTTTCTCCAATGTTGCTCAAAGCTACATTAGTTTGGCTTTTGTCATACAAGAGATCTTTTCAGCTTACTGAGGGGCAGTGATCACACACATTGCCTTACTGTGTTCTGCTTACAATATTTTTCTGATTTCCAATTGTACTTCTCTAATTAGTCACTGTGAATATTTAAAAGTGTGATGCAACAGTACCTAGATTTCTGACCAGCATCATCTTATTTCTTTGAAATTCAGCATCTTCAACATCCTATTCAGTTTCTTCCAGCAAGTTGTTTGTTTGTTGTTTTTTTTTCTTGGTTCAGGAAGGAGAAAGAATATCTGTCAATCACAATGAAAAACAGGTGAATCCCTGTTTGATAAATGCTTAGAATCTGAAAAAAAAAAAAAAAAAGTGTCTTTTTAGCAAGCATTGTCATTGACTCCTTGTGGGAAAGTAAATAAATTGCTTCTTTGTCTTTTCAGCTCATCTTTTTTTCAATACTGTTTCAAAGTATGGAAATCATCTGGTTTGGTTTACGGTACACCTTTGTTGTAAAAGCGAAAGTGTGATGTAGTTGTCTAATGATGCCCTAACCGTGTGAGGTGCCTTGGCACTCGGTTTCCTTGCCAAAAGTATGTTTTTCTGTATGGCCTGTGTTGTATCTGCCACATCTGTAGGTTTTCTAGATACTCTAAAATCTCTCAATTGATTCTAGGTGTTTTTATTAAGGCAAACTTGAGTCAAGCTCTCCAAGTAGGATTTATTTTCTTGTTTAGATACCTATGTGTCCGATGCATGTGCCTACTTGTATCTACTTGTGAGCGACATGAATAAGCTGCCAACACAGAGTTCAATGGTTCAGTTCAGTTGCCTAAATCCAGTATTCTGTTACCATATGACTCACCTAACTGTAACCAGGATATTCTCAGAAGGCCTACAGCTTTCTGGAACAGCATCTAGAAGTCAAGGAGAATATGCTTCGACATGTCATATCTATCTATAGCTGGGCACCTGGATCCCACCTCTAATCGATACAATCATGTGAATCTAAACAGCTATTCAGTTCTCCCTAAAACAGGCACTTAGGGCATGATGTAGAGGTTTAAGCAAGGGACTGTACTGCCATTCCAGAGGTACTGCAGATACATCCAGGCCATCTATGTGATGTTGGGAGATATGATCCAGGATCTTTGAGAGACATGCTCTTTAGGAACAGCAGCTGAAAGCCGGGTGGGTTACCCCATTATGTTTTTAATGGCAGAGAAAGAGTATGCTAAGGCAACTGGGCTGAGTCTTTACTGGCAAGTGAACTGAACTGCCTTTTGGACCTTCTGAAGTCACATGTTGTGGACTTTTTAATTTAAGAAAAATCTCCATGGTATTTCTATCACCAAACTCTAAACTGATTTCCAGTCAAAATCACATTTCCAAACAGTCACTTTCCAAACAGTCGCTTCTTTTGGTAATGATATCATGATGTAGAGTTATCTATCCATCTTCTCAACCCTGTTCTACCTTCTGTTCTTGTCCACACGGCAAAACAAGACTTCTTAAGCAGAGCACTGTCTGTGAGTCCTGAGAATTCAGAGCAAAATAATCAATAAACACATTCCATACAACAAATCTTAAGGTTTCTTGTAGTTATGTTGCTGTAACTATTAAAATTCATGGCAAAAGTTATGATTTTATTGCTCAGGTATAACTCAAAACTCATTTTCACCCCTTCTTGGACTGCGGTTGGCTACATTAGTTTTCATTTTAAACTGTTGGTGCAAATCTCCACTTTCTCTGAAGGTCAGAGGTACTATTTTGGGAGAGTGGCTTTCTATTCTTTTGTGAATGATTGCCACAGATAATGGAAAATGGCAGCTGGTTTTGTTCTCAGTGGGATGTATCTGTAAGTAATTATTAAGGAAGACTAGAACTTGGTATGGCTGATCGTCTCTTCTTTTAAACCTATAAATAAAAACTGAGAGCAATTAGGGCTAAAGGGCAATCTGGATGTAATTTGTGTGCGATGCCTAACACAGCAGGACTCTAATTCAAATGGTGTTATATACAATGATATGATATTTCCACAGTTCTGTAATTCCCGGATTTGAGCAAGCATGAAAAAGCTCAAATGCTATAAAAAGTTATTTCTAACCAAAATGGAGACGTAGGAATGCCTGGATTGCATGAATCTATTCTTTTGCAATATGTGACACAGGTTCCCACATGCAAGGCTTTCCCAAAGCTCTTTGAAACATGTTTTTGCCATATCTTTACCCCAGGTAAAAACCTACCTACTTTAAGACTAGCCAAACTATGAAATAGTCACCAAAGCAAGGTCTAAGGGACACAAATAATATATTCAGAAGCTAATTCTCCTGAATAAAACTGTTAGACTGGCAAGAAAAGTAGAATATGAAGAGGTAGGAAACCCTCCAGCAACAGTGGAAACACTAACAAGAATTATTTGTCATAAATAAAAGACATTAAAGATCTCATGTCAAAGCACAATAGCCGCTAGTTGTGCAGGGACAGGGCTACCCAATTATGCAATTCAGGTTGAAAACAAATGGTGTCTTATAATGCTCATGACATGTTAGATACTTAATTCTGAACTGCAAAATGACTGACTTTTTAAATTTGAAATGCAGCTGTGTCAGTTAGATGCAGCATATAGTATTTACACTTTTTAGTAGTAGAACTGGAGAAAAAATTCAACTGCAATAAAAAGATTGTATGAAAAATGTAAACCAGTTGATAGAAAACTTTTGTGCAATTGTGGCCTGCAATTTGTATTCAATTTAAAAGGTAGAATGAAAAAAGAAAAACTAACAAAACCTTACAGGTGTACTTGTGTGTTTGAACTGCTCTGCAATGGCAGAGATCACTCTCTTGTTTCACTCAGCATTCAGATGACTTATTACTCTTCATAGCTTGTTTAGCTCATTTTTAAACATATAAAGTAAACCATAATATTTGGAGATTGGTAGATGCGGATCTGTTATTTTTGGTCCGGTAATGAAACTGCATTGAGACCTTTGTTCGAACTCTCACTTTCTCATCAGAAGGACAAAGGCTTTCAGTAAGTAATGATGAGATGCTGAAATCTGTGCTTGTTGTGATCACCTTCTGGAAAAACAGAGACAGGTCACTTAACTCAGCTGCCGCAGCAAAGCTTCAGATGTTCTAATGTCCTGTTTTACTCCATAATGCCTGTCACAGACTGCCTGATATCCTAAAAAGGTCTTAGTATGTCTCATTCCTTTGGGTTTGCGCTTGATGCATTTCTTAACTTACAGTCTCAGGGAGGAGAGAGGAATGAACTATTCTGATTCATTTGAAATCTGGTTTGCTTTGTCTTCTTTTTATCTTCCTTTCTTCTCCTCCATCTCAAGCTGACTGCTATTACTCCTTGCCTTGTGAAGTCCTTTCTGGCTTGGGCACGGACAGCAATTCAGCCTGAACCAGTGCAGTGAATCTGCTCTACCACTGACAATTGTAACTCTTTTCCCTCCTTCCTTTTTCATCTGCCTTCCGCATTCCCATCTGTGTACACACTTTGTCAAACTCTTACAGCCGAGGTGAGACACCCCTGTTTTAAACCAGGTTTGTGAGATTGTTCGCAATTTCAAGCCAGCATAGGAAGGGACTTCTTTTTTATTTTTTTCATCTGAAAGAAATTCTTCAGACTTTTTTAGTACTTATAATCTGTCCTATATAATCTCCCATATCTTCTTAGGTAAGGGAATAAGGGTCATGTCTAAGGTGTAATTGGGGCAGTATCTAAGGAAAGGCAGAACTGAACTCTTTACTCAGTTCAGGGAGACGGATCAATGTGTATTGTGAAAAATTACATACACCTAGTCATTCCTTTGAATTCAGTCATAAACAAGGCCTGAATACTACTCTACTTGGTTCAAAGGTCTTGAACTAGTTTTCTTGGATGCGTCTTCAAATAGTGGTTTGCTCTGTTTGTTCCAGGTTCCTCCAAGCAGTCTCCCTCTTTCCAGGATTTAGAGGATTTATTGGGACTGAGTATGACTTCAGCAATTGAGTCTTTTATTCCTGTTGTACAAGAAATTTTGCCCCTCTCCAGTTACCCACACAACTCTTCTGCCCCAGTGTCAACAGATGTGGAGTCCATGACTCTGTGTTACAGTCATAGAACCGTAGGATAGTTTGGGTTGGAAGGGACATTTAAAGGTCACCTAGTGCAATCCCAGTCTAGGATTATTGTCCGTTAATGACAACACCATGGAGGAGCTCAAGCCATCACCATAAAAAAACAAACAAAGAAACCTACCACAAAAAACAAACAAACAAACCAACAAACAAAAAACCCCAAAATTACTATCAGTAGGACTCATTCTGTTGAGTAACACAGATGTCACGTTAGACATCAACTCGAATGCTGAAAGGTAGGTTTCCCGTCTACCTGGCGCAGGGTGTTCAGAGATGGACAACTGCAAGGAATGACTACGCTGATCCTGTTGTGGCAATAAGGTGTTGTGTAGCAGATGTTCTTGTTGTCCAGTTGTTTCTGATATCCTGCAAGCCATTGTACCAGTTTCTGCCTAGCAACTATATGTAATGTTCTGTTTACCTTTATCAGACCTAAGAAACTCGGTAGCTTTAGGTCTTCTAGTGCCTGGTGATGGCTGGATCTTTTCAGCAACGCTTATTCACAGAATTCACAGAATTGTTAGGGTTGGAAGGGACCTCTGGAGATCATCTAGTCCAACCCTCCTGCCAGAGCAGGGTCACCTACAGCACGTTACACAGGACAGCGTCCAGGCGGGTTTTGAATGTCTCCAGAGTGGGAGACTCCACCACCTCTCTGGGCAGCCTGTGCCAGTGCTCCACTACCCTCAAAGTAAAGAAGTTCCTTCTCATGTTAAGATGGAACTTCCTATGTTCGTTTGAAGTGTTTGCAGTGTTTGCAGTATCAAAGAATCAAAATACTATCCCTAAGTTTTTTGAACTTTATGTATCCCTGGCCAGATTCCTGCTTTCTTTGACTCTGCAAACTGAGTACTCCAGCAGCTGCAATGCCTCTCCAATTTTGTTCCGGAAAGGGATGGTGGAAAAAAAATACATAAGCTTCCCTTCCTAACTACTGACTGGCTGGTGCTGCTGCTTAGATCTGCCAATGGTGGTGATCTGAGGCAGGGCTGGTATGCTGTCTCTAATTTATTTTGACCATCTGCTTTTCCTACTTCTAATTGGTGCATGTTAAGAGGGAGAATATTCTTAAAGAGCGTTTAGGCTGAGAATGCTCCTGGACTCACTAAAAGCAGATTGAAATGCAGTATTTGTTCTTCGTTGGACAGACTGGGCTGTATCTCAGCAACCATCTCATATTTGGCAAGATTATTCCTTTTGCATAAAGTAGTTCACGTGCTACGGTTGTTATTGGTACAAAGGACGAATTAGTAAAAGTGAAAGAATATCTTAGTATGTTCTGCACACTTGTAAAATATTTACATTGTACCCTGCATATACTGCAGTTTCTTTGTAAACATAGAGCTTTGTGTGTCCTACTAATGCTTAAGATATGAAAAGTGTATCCAAATAAAGGTCTTGAGTAGGAGGTTGTGCACTCTGATCCCTCACTCTGAAACAGCAGCTTTAAGATTGGTCCATTTACTTCTCTCATCATCTCAGTGGAGACCTTGAGAAAGGTGTCTGAAGTCTAATCTGCTGTACCTTTCTGATCCTAAAGCCACATTTACATTCAGGGAGAGTTAATTGTATTAAAGCCTGAACTCTCATCTGAGAGCAGAACTTCACAACCACACAGGAGTCTACCTTCTGAACCACTGCCAAGTCGCACATTGAAGGAAAGGGAGACAGCTAAGTACAATTGAAATAAAAATGGATAATTTAATTTTTATTTGTTTGTTCTTCTTGTTTCCCCTACAATTTCTGGGTGGGACTCATGTTGTCTAAACTACCTAGCTGGCAGTACAGTCTGAACAGATAATGTAAACAACCTGTGTGAAGAGAGGAACATCCCCACAGGTGACTTGATTTGTTCTCAGAGATGCTTCTCTTTCTCTACCAGCTTCGGAGAAGTATCTAATAACTTGCTTAGACTAAGCTTTACGGAGGCAAAACAGAGCAACACAAATCATACTATTTTTTTTCAAATAATTTTGACTTTTCTAGTGAGATCACCATTGGATTTTCAAGCAGCACCAGAAAAATCTGTGTATTCAAGTACATAGACACAATGCAGTTTATATCCATTTCATATCATGAATATGTTTTCTTATAGTGTAGATTGATCAGCCTTTGTCGATGAAGCAAAACCTACCCACCTGTCAGTAATTTGCTGTATTATCTTTGAATGTCATTTCACCCAACAGTTGACTTAGTTAAAATGCTTTATAATAATAGTTACACTCTTCTAGCAGATATGATATAAAAATTTGATAACATATAGTATTTCTTACTAATACTATACTTGTATTTCTTATTTACAATATTCCTCAAAGAATTATGGTTTGTTTTGTCTTTATCATTTAATAGGACCCTGGTAATAGTATATGGATTCTGTTGGAGATAGAGTATCGTACAAGTTTTGGATGAAATATCTACCTAGCAAACAGCCTTGCTGGTAAGCAGTTTCTATATTCTTTCTTCTGCAATATTTCATGTCAAGCTATGCAAAGGAAGGCTTTTATCATGCTCAATTAGATGTTTACTGAAAACAAAGGATATTTTAAATATTTACAACTCCCTTTCCCTTTACCAAATAACTTCAGAATTATTAGAATTACTAGATTATGTTTCCGCCTTCCCTTGAGAGAAATATTTTCAGTTTCCATTTTGTGCCATTGTGCATCATGAGGCTTTTAGGCTATTTTGTCTACAGGTGCTCCCTCATTGCAAATGTGCACGGTTCAGTTTCATAGGCTTCTGCAAGAGTCAGAAAACTTCTCTCTATTTTTTTTTTCTTTTGTATTTTTGGAGTGTTATGGTTGTATTCATTGTAAGCATTGTGGTTTTGGTTTGTTGTTGATGCTAAAGAATGTTTGTGGGGCTATAAACATCAGTGCAGTTTTTATTCATAGGTGATTAATACACATCAGATATTAAAAGTATTTAAATAGAAAGTATCATGAAATACGCACATTATTTAAAAGATTAGTTATGAGGTCACTAGCCAGCAACACCTGAGCTCTATTCCTATTACTGCCTCTGGTTTATTGTATGACCTTGAGTGAGTCATTTCTGAAGAAGGGGAACTGTGTTTCTGTGACGGGATACAGTAATGTATGAATTGAATGACTCTTCTTTACATAATTGGAGAGCTCATTAGGTAGCAGTTAAAAATGACTAAAACCCATTAAGCATGATAAGACATTTCTTCCAAAAAACTTAACACAAATTCAATAATAGAAAATATAACTTTAGTTTCTAATAAAGTCTTAACTCTTGCATTTCCAATACTGTCCTCACTGCTGATTGCTACTTCCATCAATTGGGTGTAAAATCTGCACTTGAAGTGTTCTCAGGGATTTTGTATCTGACAATGAGGCAAAGATTTGTGGATTTAAAGTAAAGACACCCAAGGTGAAATCACCAGATTTGACTTGCCAGATTGCTGTATTGGGAGATATATGTTCTAGAGACTGATAAAACACAAAGGACATTTTATCTGATGTTAGCCGCAGTGGCTGAAATACTTACCACTTTGAAATGTCACTAATTAAAAACAAATAGGTCTTTTCTCTTAAGTCCTTTTGAGGAAGAGAGAAAATATCTGGGAAATATATTTGCTCTGTATTTTCACAGATTACCTGGATATGTAGCAGGAGGAAGGGATGAAAATCTTTACTTGGCCAAAGGGTATTTATTTCCACAGATAGTGTTCAAAAGTCATCTGGGCAAGTCCCACAGCAACCTCGTCCAGTTAGACTTGTTTTTGAGCAAGGGTTGGACTAGATATCCAGAGAGGTCCTTTCCACCGTAACTTACTCAAAGGGTCTGTGAGTCTGTGTGGTTAGGTGATATGTATGATGATCAGAGAACTTTTATATTATGTACACACACCACGGTACTTTACTTAATCCTCAAGAGAAATTACATGATTTAATATCCAATGGATGAGACCAACTGAACTCTAAAGATGTTGAGGGAAGATGGGGAGCCAGAAAAAAGGAAGAGGGATTTCTTTAGCAAGGTTAGGATCCAACTGTGGGAGATAATTAGGTACCTAATACCATAGGTGTGCATATAATTTGTCCTGTGGTTTTCAGATTTTCTTTTAAATGCTTTTGTTTTAGAGTATGACTTGCTCTCAGAAGTCTGTGTGATCAGTGACTGCTTTGATCACTGGAGGGTACAGATTTTTGCGTGCTGGGCAAAACTTAAGCTCACATGAGGAATCATGACTGATTTTACAGAAGGAACTCTGTGTCCAGTCTCCCTAGTAGGGGATTATAAAACACCACAGGTGAATATGAGCAAAGAATACTATGTTGCTGTAAAAAGCACAAATGTCATTTTACAGTGTTAATAAAAGTACAGCCAGCAAAATGCAAAATAATCCTTCTGCTTTGCTTAGTATTGGTACAACCTCAGGGAATGTCCATCCTAGGACATTTCAAGAAAGCTATGGACCAGCTGGACATAGAGGTCAGAGGAGAAACAAGGATGAGCTATGAACAGCTCATGAGCGAGACCTAAAAGAAAGGTGGAAGTGTTTGAGATGGTGTAAGGTTAAAGGGGTCTGATGAGCTTCAAATACATGATAGGCTGTTAGAAAAAGAAATTGATACTTTCTTCTCTCCGCTGTATTCATACTGTAGAGGGCAAAAGTTAGGGAATTTAAACCGAAGTTAATTCAAGGCAGGTAGCAGCAGAAAGCTTGGACAAGTTGGGAAAACAAAGTGCTTGAATAAACTGCTTGGATGTGTTGTGCAGATGGTCACTGGAGGGCTTTCAGGTCGAAGAAACTTCTGTCAAGTACAACTCATCCTCACTGGGATAAAGGTGCGGGTTAAATCATCTCCTGGGGTCTCTTTCAGCCCTACTCACGTCTAATTGGCTGTCCCTGGTTCTAGACTGCAAATTATCAGATGCAAAATCGTTATTCTTAAAGGAAACAGTTGTGCAGAAAGAGGGTCAGAGGGGGGAAAGGAAAGCTGTGGATGAACTCACCTCTAGAATGTGCATTGTAGTGGGTATTTAATGCAATTCACACCAAGTAAAATCTGTATTGCCTAAATTAGGAGGAAACAATATCAACTTGTGTTCAGTGGAAGCTGAATCCCTAACATGGGTGTCTCATTTACAATTATAAAGATTTCTCAAACTGCACTCTCAATGTGTTGAAAATACGAAGACAATATCTGGTTACCCTGTTTACTTTAAAATGGTGTGGCTTAGATACCCCATCTGAAATCAACAGCCCCTATATTCCATACATTATCAGACCTTATGTATCTACTGATTTAGCCTGCAGATTGATGCTTTTAGCAGCAAATCAATGCCATATTGGGGATCTCAAGACTTCTGAACACACCACAAAATAGTTGTGATGAACATACACTCTAACTGTACTACATATATGGGCATAATATTGTTTGGGATACACAAGACATTAGTTCTGTGGCCGGAAATAAAATTATGGTGACCTCAATGGATCAATTACAAGAAGTAACGAAGACTGTTTCCAAAGACTAAGAATCATAATCCGTTTAGCAAATAATCATGTTGTTTATATGCCTTACTGTTAGGTGCATGAATTGACAGATGACACACTTCCCTGTACATCTCAATTGTATAGATATATAAGTAGTTATAATAGTCCTCTTCTGTGCTGCTAGTAGAATCTGAAACCTCTTTGAAAAGGGTTCTTTAGAACTGAGCTCCAGTTTTTCATTTTAGTGCTCTCTATCTGTATTTCAGCAGCTTGAATAATGCCAATTAGAGCTACTGCTGTACAGTCACCTTTTAATTTTCTGCTTCTCATGCCTTAACATACTCACAAATTTGGGTGTTGACTGTACTGTTGGGTTGTTTCAATGAAAAAAAAAATCAATTTAAGGTAAAAATAAGTGTTCTTTTTTTCTGAGAAATTTCTGGCCTTAATACCCTTGATGCTCATCCAGCACAGGTGCTCTACTATGTAATTACTGGAAACAGCTTGAAATAAAACACTGAAATAGAACTGGTAACCTTGAAAATATTACCATTACATTAGGTAACGGCAGTTACAAGATTGCATATGTATCATGTTCTGGTCTTTCAGTGTCTGATGACTGAAACTGTAGCAGTGGTACTAACAAAGAAAATAAAAATTCAAATATTCTTTCAGAAAACAGTTTCTTGAGTTGCAAATGGTTGGAGAGCAGAGTTAAAAGTAGAGATTCACTCTGCAGAAATCACAGTCAGCCACACCTGAGAGCCTTTAAAGATTGAATCCATTGATGAAAAATGCTTTTAGCCATCCCATTTCCTTATGGGTTAAACAATAATAAATATTGAACAGCTGCAGTTGGAACATTTTCAATAAATAAAGAGTTAAATACAAATCAAAGCAGAGCCTGGGAGCTCTTACCAATACTTGAATACTACAAGCTGGTTCCTATTTTATAGCAGACCCCTGGTAAAGAAGAAGTGATTAATCCTGTTTTTGCTGGAGTAAAAGGTATAGTTTTCCCCTGGAAATGTTTAAAAATGTAGCTTTACTTTAGAAAAGTTACATTCATCATCATTGCTTGTTTTCTGATGTGACTGTATGGACATTTGCTGCCTAGTGATGAATGGTCTCTTTCTCCAGTCCAGAATCACCTGTAGAAGTCCATTTTACATGAAAATTTGCTCAGAATGTGACTCTTCGCAGCTCCCTTGCAGTGCCATTGCAGTCATTTATGTCAAGCTGGGAAGCTCTTTCTGGCTTTGACATTGCACATCCTCACTTAAAGTGGTCTTATAAGAAAGACAGGGACAAACTATTTAGCAGGGTCTGTTGCCATAAGACAAGGGGTAATGGCTTTAAACTAAAAGAGGGGAGATTTAGACTGGATATAAGGAAGAACTGTTTCACGCTGAGGTTGGTGAGACGCTGTCCCAGGTTGCCCAGAGTTGCTGAGTGTGGTGAGACACTGTCCCAGGTTGCCCAGAGTGGTGGGAGCTGCCCCACCCCTGGAAACATTCCAGGTGAGGTTGGATGGGGCTCTGAGCAACCTGATCTAGTTGAAGATGTCCCTGCTCATTGCAGGGTAGTTGGTTTTGATGGCCTTTAAAGGTCCCTTCCAACCCAAAACACTCTATGATTCCATATTGCCAACCCATGAAGTGTTCTGCTTGCTGTACATCTACACTAACTGCACGTTATGTTTCTTTAGTTGGGATTAGTGCGGAAGATAACAGTTAAAGGAACACTGCATGACCCTGTGGAATATTTCAGCACAAAAGTGATTACAAATTGTCTTCAGGCAGACAAAAAGGGCTGACAGTACCGATGCTGGATTCAAAACTGAGCAGCAATATAGTTTCACCTGTTTTTCAAAGAAATGTTTCTTCTACCTTCTGCCTTTACCGGCTTCATGTTTAATCACACAAACCCAGCTCATCAAAGAGTTTTAATTCAACTTGAAGAAAATTGGACTTTTGTATATTCCTGTGGAAAATTTTTGCCAAGTGACAGTGAAGTTAACTGTTCTTGGACATGTGTTATGTATTCAAAAAAAACCCAACTGTTGTCAGTCTAAGATGATGGGTGTATGGTACAATGCCAGAATGCTCGGTTTTTTGAAGGTGTGTTTGGATTTGTGTTTGGATCTCCTTGAAAAGCAATAGTTTGTTTGGCTCAAAGCAATGCAGTGATTAACTGAATATCTTCCAACAGAGTCTAGGAAGTTACAGGTAAGGTGATAGTCTGTAGATTCCCTGGCTCTCTGAAAAGTGAAATAGGTCAGGGTTTGCCAGAGTTGCAAGAAACTGGAGCATTCCTTTAAGGGTAAGTGAAATAACCCCGTTTTGAGTCTTTGTCTTTGGGATGTTTTGCCCATCGCAACCCTATAGGAAGAAAAGGTAACCAAAGGAGAGGTGATTGTGTTACACACCATTTCACAGCCATCTACATGCTTAGAAGAAACTATTTTGCTACTCAAGATTCATGTAAGATTCTGGTGATTCAGGTACCATAATTTAGCTTGGCAACCTGAGAAGTAGAAGATTTTGTACAACGAACAGTCCTTCCCCAAATCCTGCTGAATGGCAAGAGGGGGGGGGGGGGGGGGGGGGGAATTAATTTAGATTAGATCTAATCCACCTGGGAAAAGAACATATATTCTAAGGTGTTGGACTTAACACAGAAAACCAGAAGAATGTGCAGAAAATTATGAAGGAAAGTGAAGTGGGTTAGCGGTATGTTGTTTTTCTGCATTATTTCAGAAGTCTGAAGATATTAGCTGAGATTTTAGGTTAGTACATGAGCAAGGATGTCTCAATCTCACAAGATATCTGTTTCTGAAATTAAAAAGCCAACAACTGCAGGATTCCACACTGTTAGCGATCTCTGTTTAAAAGAGATCCACGATTCAAAGAGATATGTGACTTAAAATCTACTAGGGAGCACGAAGCAATTAATAGTTGAAACTTTTTATAGCACCTTTTATCCAAGGATCTCAAAATTCTTTACTGGCTTTAATTAGGCCTCACTCCATGCAATATCCACCTGGAACACAGAAATGTTATTTTTTTCTTCTGTATATGGAGGAACCTGAGACACAGAGGTTAAATGACTTGACAATAATCATGTAAAAGCAAATAGCAATGATATGAACAAATCCCAAGCCTCCTGCCTTCCAATCCCATGTTCTATCCACTAGCCAAGTTTCTTTCCTCTACATTAAACTCATGGCTTTTTCTTATCTGTCCTGTAACACATGTGATTTTGATTACAGGATCAAACCCCAGGCAATTAGGAAGACTTTCATCCTTTCCAGAAAGCAAAAAAAAATATTACTGAAACAATTAAACAATTCAGTAAAAGACCACTTTTTGCTCTCAGGAAGCGGAGGAACTCTTCCTATTTACTGCTGTGAGACCTGTGAAAGATATGGAAGAGCAGACTCTAGAGGTAAACACGCTGACTTTGGAGATAATGAATAAAGGTTTGTGTTTCTGCCTACCCAGAAGAACAGCTTTTTTTTGCGGGGGGGGTGGGGGGGGTGGGGGTTTGCAGGTAATATGAAATCCAAGGAAAGATGCCTACAGTATGCTCAGGAATTCAACCTCACAAAAAAAATCTTAAGGCTGTAACGGAGATAGTGTCCTGGGAAAAGACAATAGGGATTCATCTCATCTAGGTATAGCCCCTGAAGCTATGAAAGACACAGGCATCTATCTACTTATGCAAACTCAACGTTAGAGTCCTTGGCAACAAGCAGGGGGAAAGGAGGTCAATGTGATTAAATTAGCAGATAATGGAGATAATTCTGTTGTTGCGTCTCTAATAGCAACTTGACTGAGGATATTGGATTCGATAATATGATTTGTTTCTTGTAGCTTAAGGTACATTTTGAAAATGGTAGGAAAGGGGAAATAAGCAAAAGAACTAGATTAACACTGGTAGTCTGGATAAAAGGGGTGTTGTTTTCATCTCTCAGCAACCTAATCTGAAAGAGCCTGAAGTTTTTATGTCTAGAATTGGTTGCTTGTCAGGTGCTGATAATGATTATTGACCAGAGAAAACCCAGTTCAGACCTTACACAGCGAAAACCAGGTGGTTCATGAAAACTTGAATCATTGGCCTTACTAGAGACATCTTTATGCTTAGCTTTATGTCAAGGCCTGGAAGCGTGAATCCATTGTTTTCCTCCCTTTAACTAAATCTCACTGATTCACTATAATAACCCACACTGAATACTGGCCAACCAGTGCAAATATTATTTTTTTACAATTTCTCAGCACCAGGAGAACATAAGTAGTTCTGTGTTGAGGTATCATGGGAAGAAATGTTCAGTCAAATAGTGAGTTTAGAATAAATATTAAAACACTTGCATTGATTGAAGTATTCACCATCCAAGTGATCCCGAGCACTGTTATACAGTCAGGGTGTAACAGCGTTACCCAGGCAAAACAAGCCAGCACATTCTCATTTCAGAGGTGATGCTCTGAATTAATTCACAAGGGTTTGTTACCAAAAGATACTTGCCAAATGTTCTTTGGGAATAAGTTAAAAAAACAAAGGTACAGGTTAGGAAATTAGAAACTGCTTGCATTCCACTTCGGCACAGAAAAAGAAGATGGCACTGAAGTGATTTCACTGTTCACACTTCACAAAATCTGCTGAATGTAGACTTGACTTTTAAATAAATAATCGGTCTTTGCAGTTCTCATCACAGATTCTAAAAAGGCAGATGCAGCCTTAGCAAATGATTTTGCTGGGCATTACATTTGTCAAAAGCTGTCAGAATATAGTAAAAAGGTGTTTATACAGAGTAATATGCTGCTTGAACTCCTGTATATCTCCTAGATTGGAGATATTACATCGCTGATTTGTAAGAGCAAAAGAATTCCAAGTGGGCCTGTTATTTTCTGGCTTCACCAATTTCTATATGATGCACTTCTGCACATTTACACATCTGCGAATTACAGCCAACACTTAAGGACTGAAAAAAGAATCTAATCAGGTAGAAAAAGACCAATCTCCTTCACACTGAACTGTCGTTGTGTAGTTAGATGTTAGGAACTGTGAACAAAATAATCATTATTTAACCCATAACTTCGCATGCCTTTAAGTATGTTCAAAAATGAAGTTTGTGTCACAACAATCAAGACTGGGGAGGGAGGGGAGGATTTTGGCATGTGCTGAAACAACAGTTTACAAGAGTTTTTCATACAATTGAGTGTGCCTATTATCTTCTACATTGTGTCTCCGATCCAGTCATCAAGCTTACCTGACCTTCAGAAAAAACAAAGCCAAATCAAAACTTTTGAGTTTTATGTAACACGCACATTTGAAGTGAACATTTCAGAAAGCAGTATATTATGGTATTTTCATATGTAGCAGGAAATATTATCTTAATCTGGAGAACAGATAAGAAAGACACATCCCACTTGTGAATAGGTGCCTGCTCTTTGGTCTGGTTGCTGACTAAATGAATACTATAACCAACACAGTAATACAAATGCTCTAATTCTTTTGTGAATATCATTAGCTGAAAATTATTTAAGAAATCCATAAGATAATGGCAGGCAAACATAGAAAGAGGAAAGAAATTGTCAGGAAGAAAAGGAGTACTTACTACTATATTTGGCCAGCTGGTTTAGTTACATTCATATACTAAATAGGGAATGAACTGGTGAGAGAAAATGATACCTTCAAGGCCATGTGTGAACCAGTCTTATTTAGTGTGCAAAGTATTAAAGATGTAGTAATGCTTGGAAACCAGGTTTCCTTATGTTTTATTGGATGACTTATAAAAATGAAGATTTTTTTTTTACAAATTACTATAAAATGAACCTGCTAAGACATTTTTTTCTCTTTCAAAATTTGGAGCACAAGCAGAAAATTACATTCATATTTTGATAACCTCCAAAGACACTACTTGATTGTCCTAATTTTTCTGAGATATCGTTGGCCATGTTGCAGGGGCAGAAAGGTCTCAGAAGTCTCTGAACTGCAAATTGCTAGAGATTAGGAGCTTATTGGGGAACGCGTTGGAAAAATCATGATGGATCTTCTCTATTTTTATACCTCTGCTATAACTATGGCATGACCGACACTCATTCTTCATTGCAGAAATTGAGACTGCCTTTCTTTTGAAACGCTCTGCATTTTTTTCATTTCCTGTTGCATTACAACATGTTGGGAAAGATGACATTCTCCAAAGCTTTCTATTTATAAATAAATTTCAGAGGGAGAATTATTTTCTGCCGTAAGCACAGGTCAGAATTCCATGACTGAGCTTGATTTGAATTTTGAGCTTTGAAATTCAAACACTGTGCTAGATGTGAAAAATGTAGGATATCTTCCAAAAATTGCAAATCTTATTACATATACACAACAAACCTTCTGAAACTCTGCAAGTTAATCTTTACAAAGCACAACCATGTTACATATTTTGTCTTCTATCATTGTAATAACCTGGGCCTTTTCAATTTCCCGTATAGCTAAAATACACTACTTTGTACGGTGATTGCATTTGAATAAATTGTTTTAAGGTTGATGGTATTTTTTTCCCATTACTTTAGGTCCTTTGGCAGAGAGTGATGAATAACTTTCTTGAAGAGAATTTCATGATGAACGATCTCTTCAGAATTTCTGTTATTTTTTTCTTATCTTTAAGGGCTGCATCGCTGTTCATATCCCAGCTCCCTGTAGGGATGGGACCTGGATACACAGAATTTTTTCTATATTCCTACTTTCCTTTGCAAGAAAATATGAGTGTACAGCTAGGGTATGAATTTAAATGTGATCTATAGACTGGAGGGCATGGGGAGCAGGACTGCAAATAATAGTGTAGATGAAGCCAAAGTAACTAAACACAACAGCCCACCTTCAAGATGATCACTGCCCAATTAAAATGATTTTTAAAAACTTGAAGGTCCTAAAATTCAATGCAATCTTCCAACTCAGACTGTTCTTATTTCATTCAAGCCAATTTTGACAAGTTCTCATGTCTTTCAAAGTCTTGCTGAATGTTCAATTGAATCTGCCATTGGGCAATTATTAACACTTTACATGTTAATGATCACTGCATTGCTGTGAAGAAGCATCATTTCTAGTATCAGGTTAAGTATTCACACACACCCCTTGCAGGAGCAAGCAGTAGTTTAGATGATTTATATGAGCATGTCTGTGTTTTTAAAATAATGGGATTTAGCTTTGCTTTAATTTTGGACACCACAATTCAGAACTTTTATTAATCCAAACCCACAGAGATATTTAGGTTCCCAGTTCCAACTGAAGGGCTTGAAATCACTCTTTCCATAGAAGAAAATGCGTCTAGAATACTGAGTTTCTCTGAGAGAGAGGACCACAGAGGGCGAAGAAATCATATTTTACATATCAATCTCATACAAATTTCAAACCTCCACAAATAGTTGCTCGAAATGACAACACTTTATAAATGTCTTATAGCTAGTAAGTTAAAGTCACTTGCAGCTCAAAGTGAAAGGAAGAACTTCACAGTTCCCCTGGTGAACAACACTCTGCCAGGAAACTTCCTTACTCAACAACTCAAGTATGAATTATTTGAACCACAAAATTATGAATCACAGAATTGCTGAGGCTGGGAGGAACCTCTGGACATGATATCATCCAACCCTTCTGCTCAAAGTAGGGACAGCCAGACCAGGTTGCTCAAGGGCTGTGTCTAGTCCAGGTTTGAACATGTCCCAGGATGGACACTCCACAACTTCTCTGTGCAACCTCATCCAGTGTTCAACTACTGTCACTATAAAAACAGTGTTTTCTCGTGTTTAAATGGAATAGTGTGTATTTCAGTTTTTGCCTCTCCTCCTGTCACTGGAAGCTAATGAGAAGAGCCTGGCTCCTTCTTCTTTATTCCCTTCCTCGCCCTGGTCAGGTATTTATATACATTGCTAAGATTCTTCTGAACTGTCTCTACTCCAGGGTGAAGAGTCCCAGCTCTTTGAGCCTCTCCTCGTAAGTCAAAGTGTCCAATACCTTAATAACCTTCGTTGTCCCGTGCTGACATCACTCCAGTATGTCCATATCTCTCTTGTACTGGGGGACCCAGACCTGGATGGGCACTCAAGATGTGACTTCACCAGTGCTGAGCAGAGGGGGAGGATCACCTTCCTCAACCTGCTGGTGACACTTCTAATGCAGTCCAGGAGGCTGGAACGACACATTGCTAGCTCATGTTCAGCTTACTGTCCATTATATGGGACCCGGATCCTTTTCTATAAGATGGTTAACCCCAACCTGTCCTGGTACATAGGGTTAGTCATCTTCAGGGGCCTGATTAGACATTTCCATCTGTTGATTTTCATGAGGTTTCCATCAGCCCACTTCTCTAACCTGTCCAAGTCCCTCTGAATGGCAAGATAAACCTCTGGTGTATCATCTACTCTTTCTAGTTTTGCATCACCTGAAAACTTGCTGAGGGTTCATTCTCATCCAGGTCATTATGAAGATGTTGAACAGTCTCGGTGCCAGTATCTACCCCTGGGATAAACCGCTAGTGACTAGCCTCCTACTACACTTTGTGCCACTGATCACAACCCTCTGAGCCTGGACATTCAGTCAGTTTTTGATTCACCTCAGTGTCCACTTATGTAGCCTATACTTCATTAGCTTTTCCATGAGGTTTTTACAGGATATAGTACCAAAAACCCTTACTAATCTCAAGAGAAACAACAACCACTGCTCTCCCCTCTTCCACTGAGCCAATCATCTTGTAAACAAATACCAGGCTAGTTAAGCAGGATTTCCCTTTCACAAATTGATGTAGACTACCCCTAGTCTCCTTCTTATCCTGGAAATGGAAGGCAGTCATCTCGGCCCACAGTTTAAATTTCATGGCCTAAGCTATCAATACAGGATTTGGTGTTCAAAATCCTGAAAGCTGTTACACGTGCTGAAACACAAGCATCTTGCTTTGAGGGCAGTGCATTCAGCATCCAAGAAAATGGAGGATCTATAAAAAGAACTCAAAAACTGGCAATTAACATGATCACAGACAAGTGGAGATAATGAAACAAGTTGTATTTCGTGGTTTGGAGTTGAGATGACTTAAGTTGAGGCACATCAGATGAGTGGTTCAGAATGTAAATCCAAGGGCCCTCGCTTTCTCTTGAAAAAAAAAAAAAAATTATTAATATTTAGCTACTGCAGGTTGACTTTAAAAAACTTTGTCACTCATGGGAGGATTTAATTTATCAGGTTGTTTTTTGGTTTTTTTTCTGAAGGATTGGATATAATACCATATGGAAAATCATTACTTAAAGCAGTGCAGATGAGGTTAGCGTAAGTACTAAGGTGGGTAAGGAACTGTCTGCTGGGATAGTTATCATTGTAAGGATGGGAAAAACAGAAGTGGGATGATATTTAACAGTAAAAACTGAGTTTCCAGCCTTTAGAAACTTGGAACATGAATCACTACTTTAAACTGGACACTTTTATCTGATTGGGATAGGGACAGTCCATCACAGGACACCTTTCAGTAAGATGTGTAATATGACCATGAAAAATACAGAATGTGATTCTATGATCCAATGAAGGAAAATATTTACACCACCATCATTTGAAAACTAGAATATTGTGCATAGATCCCAGTTAGGATATTCATATTTAATAATTTCCATTACAAATTGGAATTGATGCAAAAATGGCTACACAAACAACGTGAGGAACAGAGAAAACATTAGTTTGATCTATTTGGTCTGCCAAAATGAAAGCTAACAGAGGCCATGGTTTCTACCAACAAATATGGCAAAAGTACCAGATAAGCTAAGAGAAGACAAATATCTTCTGTTTATGAATTAACTTTGACTACACTTTAGGAAAAAAATAGCTTTTTAAAGAGCTTCCAGACAGAGTAGAAAAAAAAAAATACTTAGTCTTCACTGGCAACCTCTCTTCCCACACCTCTCGAGCGGATGGACAGCAAGGCAGGGACTGGGGGAGCAAAGTCCCTCCCACTGTAAGAGAACACTAGGTTCGCAACCACCTAAGGAACTTGAACATATAGAAGTCTATGGGACCTGACGAGATGCATCCAGACTCCTGAGGTAATTGGCTGATGCAGTTGCCAAGCCACTCTCCGTGATATCTGAAAAGTCATGGCAGTCAGGTGTAATCCCTGGTGACTGGAAAAAGGGAAACACTGCACCCATTTTTAAAAACGGGTAGAAAGGAGGACCTGGGAACTACTGATCTATCAGCCTTACCTCTGTGCCTGGGAATATCATGGAACAAAACCTCCCTGTAGCTATGCACAGGCACGTGGAGGACAGGGAGATGATTTGAGACAGCCAGCACGGCTTCACCAGGGGCAAGTCCTGCCTGACCAACCTAGTGACCTTCTATGATGGAGTGACTCCATCACAGACAAGGGAAGATCTATGGATGTCGTCTATCTGGACTTCTATAAGGCCTTTGACATGGTCCCCCACAACATCCTTTTCTCCAAATTGGACAGATATGGTTTTGATGAATAGATATTTGGTGGATAAGGAATTAATTAATTAGATGTTTGCATCCAGAGGGTAGTGGTGAACAGCTCAATGTCCAGATGGAGATTGGTGATGAGTGGTGTCCCTCAGGGGTCTATATTGGAACCTATTCAATATCTTCATCAGTGACATAGACTATGGGACTGACTCCCCCCTCAGCAAGTTCGCAGATAACAACAAGCTGAGCAGTGCAGTTGACACATCCAGAGGGACCTGGACAGGCTCGAGAAGTGGGACCACATAAAGCTCATGAAGTTCAACAAGACCAAGTGCAAGGTCCTGCACCTGGGTCGAGGCAACCCCCATATCAATAAAGGTTGAGGGATGAAAGGATGGAGAGCTGCTCTGCCGAGGACTTGGGGGTACTGGTAGATGAAAATCTGGACATGAGCCAAAAATTTACACTTGCAACCCAGAAAGCCAGCTGCATCCTGGGCTGCATCCCCAGCAGTGTGGCCAGCAGGTAAAGGGAGGTGATTCTGCACCTCTGCTCTGCTCTGGTGAGACCCCACCTGGAGTACTGCATCCAGCTCTGGCGCCCTCAGCACAGGAAAGACATGGACTTGTTGAAATGGGTTCAGAGGAGGGCCACAAAAATGATCAGATGGAACACCTCTCCTATGATGACAGGCTGAGAGAGTTGGAATTGTTCAGCCTGAAGAAGAGAAGGCTCCACAGAGACCTTATTGTGGACTTGCAATACTTAAAAGGAGCTAATAGGAAAGATGAGGACAAAATTTTAGTAGGGTCCGTTGCAATAGGACGAGTAATGACTTTAAACTAAAAGAGGGGAGATTTAGACTAGATATAAGGAAGAAATTGTTTATGATGAGGGTGGTGAGACACTGGCACAGGATGCCCGGAGAGGTGGGAGATGCCCCATCCCTGGAAACATTCCAGGCCAGGTTGGATGGGGCTCTCAACAACTTGATCTAGTTGATGATGTCCCTGCTTATTGCAGGGGTGTTTGACTAGGTGACCTTTAAGTGTCCTTTCCAGCCAAAACCATTCTATAATTCTATGAACTTTTTATCTCAGAGGTTTGAGTGGTTTGTGAAAAGAATTTTACAGCAGCCTGATAGAGCAGGAAAAAACACAAACACCCCAATTTGATAATCCAGTCCCATTTCTTCTGGTTTTGAGGAAAATAGATCAAACACTTCACTGAAAATAGTGTTACTCTTAACAGTTCAGTGAAAGTTTGGCATCCTTCTCGTAAGATGTCCTGTCAGTTGATCTAAGGAATATAGCATGAATGGACCATATGCTAAACTCGTATGACAATTCTTGTGAGATAAATATATTTAGAAAGGCTTTAGTAATACAGTCATCAATGCTGCTTTACCATCTGCAGGGGTTTTTATAGTCCTGAGCTCTGATTTTGAGTTCTGCCAGAGAGATAGTTGATGCTGTTGACTCCCCATGGTTGTGGGCTCCTTTTACTACTCATGTGTTGGGATGCAACTCATCACACAACAGGCACTGATGTGGTAGAGGAAAGAGAGAGGTTGGAGAAGGAAACTGGGGGAAGGTTAGAAAGTTTTTCATTAAAGTGACAGTTCTATACCTCTGATCAGAGCTAAGAAAAGTCCTAACTGTCCTATATTTGCACTGAAAGAGATCTTTATACAAGCATTTAGTGGCATATATCAGTGGACAGTCACTCAGGCAGCAAAGCTCTATTAGATCACTTCGTTCACCTCTTTGATAATGCAGTATTGTTCCCTGATGTACATTTATTCACCTTTTGTTCAGTCTACTTTTAAATGTCAAGAAATGGGGCTTATATTATTCCCCTTTGGAGATTACTCTACAGATTAATAGGTCTCACTCTCTTTCTTCCTCTTCTTTTCCCATTTCTCCTCTCAACACTCAGCCATTATTTTCCATTTCTCAATTTTATCCCATAACTCATAGCCAGACCTATCATTACACTAAATTAATTCTTACCCTTTTTTTAAACTAAAACCTTTCAAATAGCTGTAGGCAGTTATCATTTTCCTCTCCACTCTCTAAGCACATTACTATTCTTGAAAACAGTTAACAGGGGTGGAAAGCAGACATTTGGTGACTATAGGTCTTGGGTATTAGATTATTTTTTTGGGTTACCACATGTAATCTAGTGTTGCAAACAAGAGATCAATTATGCAAAATGTGAGAATAGAGATAATGAATTGCTTACAAAGGTGATTTATATAGTAACAATAAAAAAAATAATTGCATTTTGCACATATTCTGCATAAAAATTGCACATGTCCCATAGGAACCAGCTAATGCCTCTCAGTAATTATGTCCTGACTTAATCATAGAATCACAGAATGGTTTAGGTTGGAAGGGACCTTGAAGATCATCGAGTTCCAACCTCCCTGCCGTGGGCAGGGATACCTCCCACTAGACCAGGTTGCTCAAAGCCCCTTTCAGCCTGGCCCTGAACAACTCCAGGAATGGAGCTTCCACATCATCTCTGGACGACCTGTTCCAGTGTCTCACCACCCTCAAAGTGAAAAATTTCTACCTTATATCTAATCTAAATCTACCCTTTTCAAGGATAATCTGCACACGTTGCCTCAAATGAAGACTTCCTGAACTTTTGCCACCCCTCTGACTACCTGGTAATTATAGCATTTAAATTGCTTTGCTTCAAAATCTACAGCTGTCACAAATTTCTTATTCCCTTGGAAAGAAATTAAAATCATTCAGTCTTAGTAAGTAAAATTCAAAAATGAACAAGCAGAGAAAACAAACTGCTACAATTTTCCCTAAAATGTAGGCAGTTTCTAAATACTCTGCAGACACATTGCATTAGATCCTGACCTCCTTTTCCTTCAAATACAGAATGGGATGTGTCAATGGGTGAAATAAATGGGAAAGTATTTATTTTTCTTGTTTGGTGAGAGAGAATTTTAAAATACAATGTAGTATCTGACAAGCAGACAATACCTACTGCTGCCCCTTACAACTACCCACTTATAAAAAGCTATAGAATTTCCTTTTTTCTACAGAAACCCCTGCTAACACTCAGGGCCTCAGGTGCTATAAACCGTTAATAGGGTTGCCATATTCTATTTTTCTGGGGTGGGGAGTGAAGGGTTCTTGACTTGTTGTCTTAACTGTCTTCTGCAGAAAGATGATAGGAAGAGCCAAAAGAGCAGAACCAGACTGTTTGTCTATATATACATTTATACACAAATATAGTTGTGTATGTGCTTGCGCATGCATATATATATAATGTAATATAATATGCATTTTTAAAGTCTGATTCTGTTGATTGTATAGGCCAAATCAGCCTCCTCATTAAATCAATTTCAAAGGGAAATGAATATATTTAAAGAGTGAGACATGTCTAGCATTTCTCTTGATGAGCTAAATCCGTTCTAAGTACACTGAAGTCATCAGAGTTACTGTGGGGATGCAGTCGTCTTGGTGTTTGCATAGGATTATGAATGTACAGGGCATTCGCTAAGTATTGTTCCTACTAATTGCACACACTACTTTTCACTTGCAAATGCTAAGCTGTGCTCCAGCTCACAGAGATAACGTTACCATTGGGTTGGACTGGGTTTCTGTGGGTCTGCGTGCAGAAATAGCAAAGCCATGTAAGCAAAATGAAACAAGTTTTGAACACTATCCTTTGAGAAGCATGTATAACAGCAGCAAGATTTTCTTCCTCCAAAATTCTTAGTCAAGTTAGTGCAGAAGCAATAGCCTTTTGCCCCTTACATGACTTTACTTCCCTTTACCAAAACCATCAGAAAAAGGTGAAGAAATTACATTGTACAGGGACCATGTTCTTGTGCTTGCAGTTTGGTGGAGAATGAGTAAAGCCCTTAGTTTGTCAGCTGTGACACACTAGGCAGCTTGTCAAAATGGGTGTGAGATCTACCAATGTTTGCCCTTGGATAAATGTTCCTGGAAAAATCTGGTTTGGGCTCAGATATTTGGTCTTGGTACTCCTTTCCTGTAAAATTGCCTTCACCCTGAGAAAAAATGCACAATCTCCTGAAACAGGGATAACGCACTGATGACTGAGACATCATTTGTAGAAACTTTGATACCTTTTAGGAGCAATGCAGCCTAACATTTGAGGGAGGATTTACTGTTCAGCTTAAGTAGTACTTTGTCCAGTATTGCAGAAAATCAGAAGCAGTGTCTGCCTGCCTCCCATGAGGAGCTTACCATTTCAAAGTCGGAGATATGACAGAGAGAGCAAGCAAAGCATGATGCAAACATTTTTTGTTTAGATTAATGGATATAACTCCTATGTTTAAGTAGAAGTTTAAATGGTTTGTATTAGGCGAAAAAGAAACAAGCAACAAACCCAAACTGGAGACGATTCAGTCAATTGCCAATTTTATTTTTCTAGGGGGCTAACAGCTTAAAAGCATTTTAGTGTGGTTACTTAGAGGAATATGTTTTCTTGTATTCCCCGACTTGTATCTCCCATCACACCCAACCTCCCCAGGCTAATTCCAAACACGGTGATCAATCTAAACAGGATCTACAGAGAAATAGATGCCAAATCCTGAGTTTTAGTGAAAACTGGTGGCTGGGTATAGATAGGAAATTTTTAAAAAGTCCTCACCAAGGAAAGGCTCTGAGGGGACTTCAATGAATGTCTGTTACATGCCCAATGGGGACACCCAACCACAAACACATATCTGAACTTGGCACAGCCCCTGCTTCCTGCTCCATCAGCCATGGAACAGGAACGGAGCTTGGATCATGAAGAGAAGATACCAAGGACTCTGCAAGGGAACCGAAACTCTACGTCCTACAGTACTTCTCTGAGAGTATAGGGAAGGCAACTGAGGAGTTGGCATATTGAGAGTTACTGGGCACAGGTTCATAGGAATACAAGCTTCATTACTCCCATTGTTCATGGAGCAACTTGTGTAAATCACCACACTGCAGTTAGCATATGAGAAGAGCACAAGGACTCTTGTGGCTAGGATCTGATTCTCAACAAAAATAGGTACAGATTCATTTTAGTAATCTTCAGAATACTAAACTGAGGAAAACAGTTAATAGTCTCCTGAGAAAACATAACAAAAAGAAATGTCAGCTATTGAGGTTTATAGGAAGTGATGCAAGGGAACTGTACCTCATTCTGAACTCAGCTTTATTTCAGATATGCGCATTGAAAGCTTTCTCTGTTGTTGTTTCCCACTGCATTTTCATTTGGAAACTAAGGCAATATAGGGTGGATGAACAGATTGTAAGGTGGGGAAAAAATTGGCTGGATCACCAGACTCAAAGAGTGGTGATTAATGGCTCGCCATCCAGCTGGCTGACAGTAATGGGTAGAGTATCCCAAAGTCCAGTGCTGAGGCCCATACTGTCCAACATCTTCTCCAAAGACCTAGACAGCAATCGAGTGTACCTTCAACAAGTTTGCAGGTGACCATAAACTTTGAGAGTAACTAAAAAAAATGGCAGAACTTCCAACCAGTGTGGACTATAGAAAGTTGAGGGATGATATAACAAAAACATTAGATTCAGCAAGGAAAAGTGGAAAGTTCTACACCTATGGCAGAATAATCCTAAGAATCAGCTCAGTATGGGAAGAGTCTAGCAGAGTAATAGCTCTGCTGAGAAGGGTTTAGTGATTACACTGGTCTCCGAGATAGAATATGAACCACTGAATATGCTTTCACCAGGAATTAGGTAGATTGTATATTGGGCTAGTAAAAAGCACGGCCAACAGATCAAAGTAAACCATCTTTCTTTGCTCAGCACTGGTGAGAGTCCACATTGATTAGTACTCAATCTAACTCAAAAGTAATGTGGAGAGTAGCTATGAAGTTCAGCAAAGGCTGAGGGAACATGGTTGGTCCACAGGTAGCAATACCTGGCATTTTTAAATCTAGAAAATAGAGGCAAAAAATGCATCTAATACCAGTCAGGAACTATGAGAAGGGTATTTTCAGAAAAGATCCACCCAAACTCTTCTTGGAAGTGAAAGATGGCAAAACAAGGAGTCATGGCCACACTGTGGCTTAAGAAGATCAGATGTTAGTTTAAAAAAAAGATCACTGGGAAGGTAGTACAGCACTGAACCGGGTTACCCACAGGCACTATGGAATTTCCATCCTTGGAGAGTTTCCAGAGTCTCCTAGATGAAGTCATGGGGTGGGCCACACCTGGGAATGTAAACCATAGATCTCCATCCGTCTCCTCCAGACACTGTTTCTATGAATCTATCAAAGTCATATTTCTCCAGTGAATACAGTGAACCTCAGTAGAAAAATCAGCCATGTCAATACTTCCTTTTAAGTTGAAAATTTCCTGCTATGAAATTAGATCCTTGCCTTGTTAATGTATATAAATTATGTCATAACTCTGGGTAAGGAAAGGAAAGCAAACCACAAAGCTTGTTTTAAAGATTTGGAAATCCTACCTGTGAATATATTGGAACATAAACTACCTCAGCAAAGGTGCAAATTGGAAATAAAAAGGACAAGGAAATGGTGGGGGTTTAATTAAGTAGATAGTAGTACAGTACTTGGAGAACAAGGTCATAAGATCTTCAAAGAAAAATAGCTCACCTCTGACCTGTCCAGATTCCTTGAAAAAGTTAATAAAACAGTACATAAAGGTGACTCGATGGACATAACTTACTTTGATACTTCTTTATAAGGAGCTCTCAACGAGAATAAATCTCCACAGGGTAGGAATATAGTCCTGCAGTGAATTAAAAGTAACTGAAGTGAAATAAAACATAATGAATGCTTGTGAGGAGAAGGATTCTTGTGATTCAGTCACCCTGGATCAGTTTTATACTTCCAGGTGATGTAAGGGATGGAACAAGACTAAGCACAGAATATTAGCATATGACACTAGGCTGTCTTGATTAGCAAAAAGTACCTATGGATGAAGAGAATTATATGGTGCCCTTAAGAAATACAAATGCATTAACACTCATTATCTATTGCAGCAGCTTCTAGTAGCCTTCACTGTTGTTACTTTGCTGAGTTAGACTCTATGCAATGCAATGTAAATACAGTGTTTTCTCCAAGTAGTTGTACCCCAAAAAAGAAGTGGCTTCGTGACAGTAGGTGAAACAGATTAACACTACCAAACATGGTCAGAATTCATTAGAATTGTAGAATCATAAAATTGTCTAGGTTGGAAGGGACCTTTAAGATCACCTAGTCCAGCCATCAACTTAACACTGCCAAAACCAATACTAAACCGTGCCCCTCAGCACCACATCTATACATCTTCTAAATACCTCCAGGGATGACGACTCCACCGCTTCCCTGGGTAGCCTGTTCCAATGTTTCATAACCTTTCGGGTAAGAAATTTTTCCTAATATTCAATCTAAACCTCCCCTGGCACAACTTGAGACCATTTCTTCTTGTACTATTGCCTGTTACTTGGGAAAAGAGATTGACCCTCACCTCAGGGTAGCCTGTTCCAATGTTTCATAACCTTTCGGGTAAGAAATTTTTCCTAATATTCAATCTAAACCTCCCCTGGCACAACTTGAGACCATTTCTTCTTGTACTATTGCCTGTTACTTGGGAAAAGAGATTGACCCTCACCTCACTACAACCTCCTTTCAGGTAGCTGTAGGGAGCAGTAAGGTCTCCCTTCAGTCTTCTTTTCTCCAGGCTAAACAAACCCAGTTCCCTCAGCCACTCCTCATCAGACTTGTTCTCCAGATCCCTCACCAGCTTCAGTGCCCTTCTCTGGACATGCTCCAGCACCTTGACGTCTTTCTTGATGTGAGGGGCCCAAAACTGAAGACAATATTCAAGGTGCCCCCTTACCAGTGCCAAGTACAGCAGGACAATCACTTCCCTAGTCCTGCTGGCCGCACTGTTCCTGATACAGGCTAGGATCCCGTTGGTCTTCTTGGCCACCTGGGCACACTGCTGGCTCATATTCAGCCAGCTGTCCACCAACACCCCCACGTCCTTTTCTGCCAGGCAGCTGTCGAGCCACTCTGCCCTGAGCCTGTAGCGCTGCATGGGGTTGTTGTGACCCAAGTGCAGGACCCGGCACTTGGCCTTGTGGAACTTCATACCGTTGGCCTCGGCCCATCAATCCAGCCTGTCCAGATCCCTCTGTAGACCCTTCCT
>NW_009647680.1:8958612-8973323 GCF_000708025.1 Charadrius vociferus
AACCAGGAATGTAAACCAGAGAGCTCCATCCGTCTCCTCCAGACACTGTTTCTATGAATCTATCAAAGTCATATTTCTCCAGTGAATACAGTGAACCTCAGTAGAAAAATCAGCCATGTCAATACTTCCTTTTAAGTTGAAAATTTCCTGCTATGAAATTAGATCCTTGCCTTGTTAATGTATATAAATTATGTCATAACTCTGGGTAAGGAAAGGAAAGCAAACCACAAAGCTTGTTTTAAAGATTTGGAAATCCTACCTGTGAATATATTGGAACATAAACTACCTCAGCAAAGGTGCAAATTGGAAATAAAAAGGACAAGGAAATGGTGGGGGTTTAATTAAGTAGATAGGAGAACAGTACCTGGAGGACAAGGTCATAAGATCTTCAAAGAAAAATAGCTCACCTCTGACCTGTCCAGATTCCTTGAAAAAGTTAATAAAACAGTACATAAAGGTGACTCGATGGACATAACTTACTTTGATACTTCTTTATAAGGAGCTCTCAAAGAGAATAAATCTCCACAGGGTAGGAATATAGTCCTGCAGTGAATTAAAAGTAACTGAAGTGAAATAAAACATAATGAATGCTTGTGAGGAGAAGGATTCTTGTGATTCAGTCACCCTGGATCAGTTTTATACTTCCAGGTGATGTAAGGGATGGAACAAGACTAAGCACAGAATATTAGCATATGACACTAGGCTGTCTTGATTAGCAAAAAGTACCTATGGATGAAGAGAATTATATGGTGCCCTTAAGAAATACAAATGCATTAACACTCATTATCTATTGCAGCAGCTTCTAGTAGCCTTCACTGTTGTTACTTTGCTGAGTTAGACTCTATGCAATGCAATGTAAATACAGTGTTTTCTCCAAGTAGTTGTACCCCAAAAAAGAAGTGGCTTCGTGACAGTAGGTGAAACAGATTAACACTACCAAACATGGTCAGAATTCATTAGAATTGTAGAATCATAAAATTGTCTAGGTTGGAAGGGACCTTTAAGATCACCTAGTCCAGCCATCAACTTAACACTGCCAAAACCAATACTAAACCGTGCCCCTCAGCACCACATCTATACATCTTCTAAATACCTCCAGGGATGACGACTCCACCGCTTCCCTGGGTAGCCTGTTCCAATGTTTCATAACCTTTCGGGTAAGAAATTTTTCCTAATATTCAATCTAAACCTCCCCTGGCACAACTTGAGACCATTTCTTCTTGTACTATTGCCTGTTACTTGGGAAAAGAGATTGACCCTCACCTCTCTACAACCTCCTTTCAGGTAGCTGTAGGGAGCAGTAAGGTCTCCCTTCAGTCTTCTTTTCTCCAGGCTAAACAAACCCAGTTCCCTCAGCCACTCCTCATCAGCCTTGTTCTCCAGATCCCTCACCAGCTTCAGTGCCCTTCTCTGGACATGCTCCAGCACCTTGACGTCTTTCTTGCTGTGAGGGGCCCAAAACTGAAGACAATATTCAAGGTGCCCCCTTACCAGTGCCAAGTACAGCAGGACAATCACTTCCCTAGTCCTGCTGGCCGCACTGTTCCTGATACAGGCTAGGATCCCGTTGGTCTTCTTGGCCACCTGGGCACACTGCTGGCTCATATTCAGCCAGCTGTCCACCAACACCCCCACGTCCTTTTCTGCCAGGCAGCTGTCGAGCCACTCTGCCCTGAGCCTGTAGCGCTGCATGGGGTTGTTGTGACCCAAGTGCAGGACCCGGCACTTGGCCTTGTGGAACTTCATACCGTTGGCCTCGGCCCATCAATCCAGCCTGTCCAGATCCCTCTGTAGACCCTTCCTACCCTCAAGCAGATCGACACTCCCACCCAACTTGGTGTTGTCTGTGAAGTTACTGAGAGTACACTCGATCCCGTTGTCCAGGTCGTTGATAAAGACATTAAACAGAACTGACCCCAATACTGAGCCCTGGGGAGCACCACTTGTCACCAGCCAGAATGGATTTAACTCCGTTCACTACAACTCTTTTGGCCCAACCATCCCAACCAGATTTTTACCCAATGAAGAGTACGCCTGTCCAAGCCACGAGCAGCCAGTTTCTCCAGGAGAATGTTGTGGGAAATGGTGTCAAAATTACGGTTGCTCCTGGGTTTTAAGCTGTTGGAGTTTTTATATAGAAAAGCGATGTGATTCTTCGTTGCTCGGACTGTATGTTGTTTAGTGTCTGGGAACAACAGAAAATGGAATTGACTTGATACAACCATAATTTGACTGTATTTCACTACCTGTTCAAATTTTCTGTGTAAGACCCAGGCAGGAAGAGCACAATCTCAGAAACATGAGTATTTTTGGTTGTGCAAGGTTATCGGTCTTCATGCTCAATGAAGGAATGCTCAAGAGATAATGCTTGTTCAAAATGCTCAGGTCTTAAGAGTAACTCTGCTTTTACTGAGTAAATATGGTGGTTTTGGAGTATTCAAGCAGGACCAAACCCTTACTTTGCCTGTTTTTACATAACACAAATAAGCTTTCTCTCCCCTTTTCTATACATCCATGGGTGTATAAAAAAAGACAATTTAAGTCAATCTTCCCAAGGTCAGAGGACATCATCCTACTGACTCTAATAGGTGTCCAATTCAGTACACAGAATGCGAAAATACATCAGTCATATCAGCCAAAGACACAAATTTGGACTTCTGTAAGAGCCAGATGTGAAAAAGAGTCTGATGCTTACCATTGAAAGACAAATAATGTATTTTCCAATACACGTATACCCAAAGCTTTACCACTTCAGAGCAATTTTATTTACCCAAAGAGTGCTCATAAATAGAGTGAGAAGAAAATCCAAGTCTGTTTCTACTTCCCTCTACTGTGTCACCAAATTGTATTTGAAAAAGCTTCTAGTTTCAGACATTTGTTTGACTGGTAGTGGACAGTGGAAGGATGGCCATAAGAGATGTAGAGTGGCAGAGGTCTTTCTTGAAGGGCAGCAGATAAGAGGTAGGACAGTTGTTAGACTTTGTGAAAATTATATCAAGATGCATTTTGTGACCCACGTTTGAGCTGGCAGAGTTGCCCATATGTTTGATAGATGGCACAAAAATGAGTTTAGACTGTTCTCATCCAAGATATGGGGGAGTGGGGTGGGGGCAGGTGGAGAAAAGGGATAGCAGATTACAAAATTTACTTTTAAGCTAATATACTTATTGAAAAACTTTGAGATTTAACCAAGGGTAGGGTGTCATAAAACTCTTGGATAATTTTTGTAAAGTCAAAACCACTTTCCTTGAGCCTAGTGTCTAACAAGTCGTTAAGATGAAAATTGAATGACAACACAGTTTTAAAAAAGATAACCTGAATTTTGTCTTCAATTCTTCATTCTTCTCTGTTTTCATTTTTTCAGTCCTTCATCCCTTCTGTTTTCTCATTCTTTAGAAGGTCAACATTCTTTAGGAGGTCAACATCTGCAGATTTCCTCCAGAGCTACTCTCTCACTTGACCTAATTTTTCAAGGTGCAGGTAGTCCTGGTGCCTTAAATGCATAAGTCCGTGTGTCTGTTTTGTTGTTATTCATCATTCCTGAAGATCAAGCACTTGTTTCTTTTCTGATCTTTTGCTTCTTGATTTCTGTCATCCCATACACAAAGATCTAAGTTACACTGAGCTTTGCTTTGACTTTAGCTGAACAGTCTTAGATACAGCTTAATATCCAACCTGGTTCTACAGCTATTGGTTTCCTGGATAAGTAGAGCAACCACCTGCCAAGCAATTTTAAAATTTATTTACAGCTCTTTCCTATTTAAGGTAGTTGCAAGATGCATTCTCTATACTCCTGCTTCTTGTATCTCTCCTCTTTTCCTCTTTTCCTTTATCATGTAAAGATTCAGAGGTTGAGCTGCTAACTCTTATGCAAATGAAGTAGCAACACAATCTTCCTGCAGGGGTTAACTACTTTGCGAAGTCAATGGAAACTAACATATACCTCTGCAAACCTCCATTTGCACCAGGCATCTCCCTCATTCCATTTTCTGGAGTTTTCCATTTGTGTACTGAAGGTACACTGCTGTGAAAATCTTAGTACCAGCACAAGCATGAGAAAGACGAGGGAAAATCTGCCTGTGCTTACCTGAAGCTTCTGATTTTTCCAGTGATGGTACACACAGCTCTTTCTGTGGGGAAACTGTGCATCCAGAAAGAATAAAGATTAAAACTTGCACTCCCAAGACCTCAGTTTGCATCCATGACAGAGAAATGGCCGTGCTGCACTATCAGGTGTTTTCCTCCATATATAGTTAACATGGAAAAATAACACTAAACTACCCGTGCTTTTGAAGAATCTTGTTTTGAGAGAACACAGCCAAGCAAGGCACTTTCCTGATGTCAGTGACTAAGAGGTCCAATTGAATACAATTTGAATTATCTGCAGTTATTGATCTATAGATCTTGCCATTCACAAAACATTTTCAAGTGTGCAGTTTCCTATTTCCCTTTCCCTGAAACACCTCAGTCTATTGCAACAAGCAAAGAAAGATATTAAATGGAGCATGTAACTGAGAAATTTAAATCATCTTCTAAGTAAGAGGAGTAACTTAGGCCATGTTCTGACTCAGGCTAAGTAAAGAGGCAAGCAAACAGAGGGCCAGATTCACCAATAAAAAAGCTTCATGGAACTTGTATCAGGATGAATGTATTTGAGTGTTGTTGCTTTGCTTTCTTTTTTTTTTTTTTCCTGATAAAAATCTTAAACATCAATGAAAATTATCATTTAAACTGTAGAGACAGTTTAGACTAAGTTAACCCAGCTGACATTAGGAAGTAAATTTTACTTTTCACGGTTAAACCGATTACTCATACAGGGGTTTATCCCTTTGATTGATATAAAAATAGTTCTGTTTAGATGACAGATATTCATTTATAATGTTAGCCAGGAAGAGGTGGTTCTAGGTAACACTGCAAATTAACAGTGGATTTTTTTTTCTTTTCAAATATAGTTTTTTGTCCGCCCCCCCTTCCCCCCCCCCCCCAAAAAAAAATATATATACAAAGGAAACATAGATAGCATATAACTCAGCTGAGGAACATTAAAGTTTATTCCAAGGCTGGAGAGTTTCACTTTCTAGCATGAATAATCCACAAATATCAACATTTACTGCTTGAGGTGGAAATTTTTTATTTTAGTTGTAGGTACAGTTGCAACAAATCAGGAAGGGAAAGCAGGTTTCTTGTTTGTTCACAATCAAAGAAACTTGCTTAAAAAATGAACAACCCTTTACAGCAAGGCACTGCTGCATGACACCTCTTTTCAGTGTAGGATGATAGAGCTGTTTCACAAGAGGCTTCCTGATTGACATTTGAGTGGGTGCAACATAAAAAAAGCCATGCTTTTAACTTATGGGTTGCAGTGTTGTGACAGACTTTGGATGTCTTCACCTCAGAAAGTATCTGGGGAGGGACGTATCTTGTTATGTCTCTGGTCTGAAACTCGGGCCGAGATCCAATTCTACTTTTCAGCACAGCATTGCCACCACTTTCAACTCAGATCTTCCATGAGATTTAAGTGCATAATTTTTGTTTGGATTCATAGGTCTCAGTGGAAACAGGTGTTTTGAAGATTCCTAGGTTTATCAATTGTTTTAGTGCCTACAAACTTGTCTACTGGCTCCGTTGATTTGAAGTGCCCATGATGCCTTCCAAAGTGAAATTCTGGAATTCAGTGAAGTATAGCAGCTACCTAGACTTATACTGTAAGGAGTCCTAAGAACAGAGATTTGTGTAAATTTATGAAATTTAGGCAATATAATAGCTTTTTTCAGCCACTCCACATTAAGAGCACCGAGTTTTCTAGTGATTGAGACATACAAACAAGAAAATTTTAATAGTAGTAATCATTTAATAGTAGTAATCATGTGGAGAACAGTGACGAGTGACTTCCTCAGAGGTCAGTACTGGGACCTGTACTGTTCAACATCTTTGTCACGGACATGGACAGTGGGGTTGAGTGCACCATCAGCAAGTTTGCTGATGATACCAAGCTGTTTGGCGAGGTAGACATGCTGGAGGGGAGGGATGCCATCCAGAGGGACCTGGACAGGCTGGAGAGGGGGGCCCAAGCCAACCTCATGCAGTTCAACAAGGCCAAGTGCAAGGTCCTACATCTGGGTCGGGGCGATCCCAAGCACAAATCCAGGCTCGGCGGGGAATGGCTGGAGAGCAGCCCTGAGGAGAAGGACCTGGGGGTGCTGATTGACCAGAAGCTCAGCATGAGCCAGCAATGTGCAATCGCAGCCCAGAAGGCCAACCGTTCCAACCGGGGTTGGAACTCGATGATCTTCAAGGTCCTTTCCAACCTAAACCATTCTATGAGTCTATGATTCTATGAGTCTGTGATTCTATGACTCTATGATTCTATGATTAGTGTCACTGTCATTGGTGTCAGTAGTAGTAGTAGCAGTGTGAAATAAAGAAGAGGAGGTGTTTCTCATCTTTTTCATCATGGCTTAGCTAGTTCCTTTCCAAAATATATCTCAGGTCCTTACCATCCAAAAGGGAGTATTAATTTTAGGTTAGAGGTAAAACTGAGATTGGTACTGAGGTGGGAAAAGAGGAATGTCTTCTATCTCTGCTGTTTAACCTGTACCACAGTGAAATCAGGAATGCAATAGGTCAAATAAGAGAAGACAAGATGAAGCATAGCTTTGCATCCCAAAGCCAGGAAATACTTCCCTGGGAAATGTCAGTCTTGAGTTTTGGTATCTGCTCTCAGAATAGCTTCTGTGTTACATCTTCAGGAGTCACTGGATGAAATGCAGAATTTGTATATTTAGCGTGTTGCTAAAAATGTCCTTACCACAATCCAGAAACTAAAAATGCCCTTGCCTCAAGCTGTATCTCTCTCATATCTGTATGGCTCACAATCAGCTATAAAACCTTTTTTTAGACATAACGGAATATAGTAACTAGAGCCTGAAATCTCTAAGCTCCTCATCTGCCTGAAGGCCTGAAGTCAACTTTTCAAGATGGAGTGTGACCTTCATTCTCAGTAGACTTTCATCTTTATGCATCACCTTTACATAGCAGTGGCAATTCTTTGCCATGATATTCACTATGGAGCAAGCACTAAAGTTAGTATACGGTGTACACTGAAAAGGACCTTCGCTCGCATGGCCATCCTGCCTGTTTTGTGGAATAGAGCACAAACAGGGCCAACAATAGTGCTAAAATCAACAAGGACATAACACCCACTGTTGTCACAATTTAAACAGCCACAGAACAATCTGTTTTAAATTAGTACATGACAGATCTTAAAGTAAGTCTAAAATTCAGTGGCTGACTCATGGAAAGAGGCTCAAGCCAGCTTTAAGACAGTCCAGGCTTCAGAGTAGCAATGGCATCGTGAAACCTACTGTGAGTAACCATCAGATTTCCTGGACCCTGGGCAGATTTCCCAGTCTGTGCTGCCCTGAGGTCCCACTGCTATGGTCTGGAAGGCAATTCAGCTAGTTAGTTGGGTATATCTAGCCTTTTCTAGGCTTCACTGCTGGCTAAAAAGCTTGGAATTCTCCCAGAAACCCTCACTTCAATTAACTCAACCAAGAGAAAAGTGCAACTAAGAAACCTTTCCACCAGGTGGCAGAAAGTATCAGGCACTGGGATGACTTCAGTATCGGGCATTGTCATTTTTAATTCTCGTAATTTCAACTTGTGGAGACTTTTGTTGAGGTTTTAAAGCATGGTGTATCCATTCAAACTAAAAATGGCTTTTAGAAGAAGGTAGGGACACAAACTGGTTAAGACCCGGTGATCTCCAAGACAATTGCCTTGAGGATAAGATAGAAACTTTTAGTTAGGAAGCAGTCATGGAGTGTGAAGTCTGAAAGTCCACTAGTTTAGTATTTGATTAAAAAGTTCCTTTAATTTCCTCTGTTTAACACTTGTGTCTTGTTCCTGCATTCCAGTCAGTGGAGAGCCTGCTTATTATATGACAAGAAGAGGGTGGCTATAAGATCATGGGGATCAAACTTATGGCACTTATGGATTAGAAATGGATGTTCTTTGACAGTAGCTTGGCTGTAAAATGCATGTAGAAGAAATTAAGGGAGATTATAAACGATCAAATTGCAATTGGCATATGAGTAAGGGTTTTGGCAACAGCAGGAGGGTGATGGGATAAAGATAACTTCTGGCAGCGCTCCAGAGAAAGCTCTATGCATGGAAGCAGGATGAAAAGCTGTGAGAGAAATAAATAACCTCAGAGTCAAGGGCAAATCTTGGAATTTCAACCCTGAAAGCAAAGTGAAGAATGACAATGACAGAGCTCAAGACGTTGGACAGCAGTAACTCTTTACCCGGATTATGCCTTCAGGCTTTGAAGGATTCAGTAGGAAAAAGTTATGGTGTAGCCAAGAGCTGACAGAGCTGAAACAGGCAGAAAAATGGGAAACTGAAGGACAGAAGAGTAAGTCAAGGAAGATATAGAAATGTGTGTCATCTGAGGAAAAGTGATGGCCTATATAAGCAATCTGTGGCCAGAAGCCTGTAAGATACTTTCATGAAATTTTCAGGATATACTATCTGGAGCCTTTTCAATAGTTCAATCAAATACCAAACCTAGATCTTAATATTTCACATGCTTATGAAGGCTTAAATATGACAGATGTCTCAAAATCATGACATGCAATAGTCACCATAATTCAGTTTGGCACTTAATTTACAGTTAGGCCAAATGGTGATATTGGGCGAAGACATTCCTTGCTGTAACCAGGTTCACTTAACAGAGTTAGAGACAGGGTGGCATCAACCCTACTTAAAATAAGAAAGGATAATTGTACATAACTCTTACAAAGGGATCTTATCTTCAAGGAGCTTTGCTATGATGACTTCATCTTTACAAGCACCTGTAAAGAGACAAACTAAGTCAGAGACTTGTCAGAGGTTTGAAAAGTGTTGGTGTCACACAGAGGATTGAAGTCTGTAATTCTCAGCATCTTGGTCTGAGATCAGTAGATAATAGTTTGCTCAGGTATGACATCAAAAATCTTATAAGGATATGGAAATCCATGTAGATGGCTGGTTTGGAGCTAATACAGTACATGTTTTCAAAAGTCATCTGATGCTCAAGATTTGCCTTGTACTAGGGCTGATCACGATAGTCACATGTGTACCAATAAACTGTAAAGGAGAAACATTCCTGGGCACTGGACTTCAGCTGTCCTATTATACAACAGTTAGATTGGGATCTAAGCACACTGTCGTTTGCCCAAACTGTTTCTGGGCATGGTTCAGGGTTTATTATGCATCTGGGACCACAGACAGTTTGCATATGGCTATTCTCTTCTGGAGGCTGAGAAAACCAAGGTGAGAAAACCTAGATGAGTCTTGATGTCCAACTGTGGCAATGCATGTATCTCCACAGCTTTTTTTAATTATTATTATTATTATTATTATTATTATTATTATTTTGGCAGTAACCATTAGGTTTGAGTCTGCATGAGGAGGATAATCACAGAACAGCTTTTATCTCCTCTTCAAAGTACATAGTTTCATCAGGAGTTAGTGGTGTGCATTTATGCACACTTATACTTTCCCTAAACAAGTCTTCGTGCCTTCCTTAAGTCTCACCTTAGAACAGCCACCTATTTTCTCTATCTTATTCTCCAGAGATTCTCCATGTCCATCACTAGGACTACAATAAGAGGCAGCTCCCTGGAGTCCACCATTCAGGATCCTCTGACTCTAACAAAGACATGAACATACCCATTTGTCCCTCTTTCTCCAGCTGTGGTCTGCTGATCATTGTTTTCTTTCTGTATAACAGGAAATATGTTCATGGCATTAGAGTGTACTCAAAATATATTTTTGTTGTTGTTGCTATATGTCCTGGCTTCACTTCACCATGCTATCAATGACAAAAAAGCTTTTTATTGTCTTGCATATTCCTTTAAAACATCACTTAGAAGTAGGATACAACCTGCAAAATTCCCCCCCACCACCACCAAAAATCCAAAAAATAATTGAAAATAAAACAAAACACTTTATAGAGCTGCCAGAGGCTCCAGCACAGGCTTTGACTCACAGTTCCAGCTTCTCCACTCCCTCTTTCATCCAGCCTTGTCATCCCTGGTAGACCTGGTTTCTCCTCTGTCACCTGGAGCTGTCACTCTGTTTTCTCCTGTCTTATAGATTCAGCAGCAGACTTCAGATCTCTGCTTATGCCTCAGTTCTCTCTCCCCTGCTCCTCCTCGCTTATTTATGATTGAAGCGTGTGATTGTATTATTTACAGTAAGTCTATAAAACGCTTGTGGAAACATTTTCCTGGACAGAATATCTGAACCAAGTAATTGCATTTTAAGTACCTCTCAGATTCCTTGTGGGAGATGGAAGTGAGCATAAATATGCAATTTACCTCATCTTCTTATTTCCTTACCTTTGTAATCTTAGACAGGAAGAAAAAAAAAAAAAAGTCAGGCTTTTTCTGACTGCAAAACCAGAGGTCACACCTCTGAATATTAACCATGTTCTTGCAGGGATCATTTCTGTAGCATTCAACAAGACATTCAAACTCGGTGCCCGAAGTTCATCATTCAATGGTACTATGATGTTTTTCTGCCTTGGACGACTGAGCCCAAAGCACTGAAATGAATGGCAATAGCTCTAACTGCAGCCCTATTAGTAATAAAAACTATTTTGAGTACCTAATAAGGATGAGCCTCCTGGAAAAACACAGCCAAATAGTGAGAACAATAGGAAGGGGAGAAATGATGTACTGTGGTTGTCAACAACAAGGCAGTCTATGAATGCACACTTCATTCGTATGTATGGGGTCAGCATGGGTCAGTCAAATGAGAAGGACGGACAGAAAGGTTGCTCCAAGACGTTATAGGTAGCGCAGTCTGTGAAAGCATCTCTGTGGGTATAACGATTCCTTGTGAGATGCAGGGCAACAAACTGCAATACTCTGAATCTTGCTGGCTGATGCAATACCCTGTTAGGGAGAGAATCCAGCATAAGTTGTCCATCAAATTTACTGTATGTGTGTGAGATTAAATTCTGCAGGGAAATGAAGGGGAAGGCTAGGAGTGGGTGGTTAAAAATGTATCGCTGAGCATGTAAAAGGCAGGTTCAATATCTGCGAACAGTATTTTGTTAATCTGTTAAAATGACTCTGGCATGTCAGCACATTAGAGTAGGGGCAAAGAAAGCACACTTTTTTTTTTTTTTCTTCTTCTTCTTCTTTTTAAAAATTCAGTGGTCCTGGCACTGTCATTGCTCCTTGCAAATAAAAACCCTCCCCAACTCATTTACTGTTACTTGTACAGTGCATGTGGCAGAGGGAGTAGCTGGCCCTGGCAAATTATAAAACCAGGCTTGCCAAAAATCCCTGTTGAGCTGGTGGACAAGGTCTGATTCTGTTGTTTTCAAAAAACTGTCAAGTGCACCTGAGCCATTTCCTCTATAAAAATGAGTTATCTTGCAAAAGACCTCCCTTTTGTCATAATTCCCATATATAAAGTTAGATTTGTTTATAAATGAGTTTGTATGATGTATATTCTACCACAGCTGTCTGTATTATTTCTAGGTGCAGTTATTAATGCAGAGCATAAAAAAGCAAGGGTTTATTTTTATATCACACAGAGTTTCTTCAGGAAAAACATATAATCCTGTTCTTTCAAATTTAGCCATTTTTTATAAAGACGACACATTTCTAATATATTTGTTATCATTATTGAAATAAAAAAGATTTAAGCATTACTTATAATTTCCTGAGGATGGTTTTACATTTGAAATATGAATATTCAGTATCTTCTTCTTGGTTAATAATAAACCCCACATAATTATAACTAAATTCACTCTTCATCATGGCCAGGAAACACAATAAAAGAGCAAAAAATAATAAAAGACTAATATCCCTAAAAGTCATTGCTGATTTGAACTGTTGATTTGAGTGTAACTTGTTATTGATGCACAAGAAAAATCTTTAAAAATCGTGAAAGACCTCTTTTTTATGTAAAAAACCCAATCAGATAATGCCAGTCTTTGTAAAGCAAGTGTCCTCACTGGGGTAACCAAAATGAATTTATATTTAAAAACAAAAACAAAAACAAAAACAAACCCCCCTCACATTTCCAACTATACCTGTGTGTAAAACAGGGGCTGTGTAGCAAGCCATAACACATGGAAAAATAAGTACAACCCTCTCCCAGCCTCAAAAAATAGTGAAAAAGTAAAAAAAAAAAAATAGTAGTAGCATATGATTGGTTAGTGCATAAAGTGGCATAATCCACGTGCAATTAATTACTGTGATCCCCCTATATGCACTGACCGCACACTAGAGATTGAGCTGGCTGAAGGTGACTTTAATCTTCATTCTTGCTTGATGTCACAGCCCTGTTGCTATTCAAAGACCCTTCTAGGACTGAGTAAAACTACAAAATATGGTGCTAAGGGTTGATAATTCACATTTTGTTCCATGTTATTAGTCAAAATGGTAGAAAAAAGTGAATTTGAGTGCTTTCATGAATCTTCTAAACTGAAGAATATGCCAGCAACATTTTTATTAACATGATATAAGCTGGGCAGTCAAATTCTTGAGCACACTTTTCTTAATCTTTTTTTCAGTTATAGTGTAGCATTTATTTTACACAGATTTTTTTGTACTGCCTCGATGCCTGCTTGTCATCACTCTGTACCAAGTTCTCCTGTCCCAAAAGAAGATCCAAATAGGGCATTTTTTAAGGTTTTTGTCTGTGATTTGCCTGTCTTTATGTCATTTCAGAACTGAGTCCTAAAATAACAAATAGAAATGAGTGAATGAAATACAAGCTGAAAGGACCATTAAAAAATAGTATGTGATGCTTGCTGTACTTACAGTTAGGCGAAAATACTCTAACACACCTGCTAGTCATTTTCTACAAGTATCGTCATGGAAAGATCCTAAATTTCTACAAACACCTGAATTAATAAAGCTTCATACATCAATTAGTTGGTTATTTTGATCTTATGATCAGTGTCGGTGAAGGAACCCAGGTTCCAGAAAGTGAAGAAACCTGACAAATAATGACTTGGAGTAATAGCCCAAAGTCATCAGCCCAAAATCTTACCTCGAAGCACAAGATCAAATAACCTAATAGCACATGGTACCCTATGATACCTTTCCACAGCTGTCAACACTTCCCAACTTTGCAGACTGGGCTTTTAGCTCCAGTCATTCTTGAGTGTGTTTGCCATGAGGGCATCTGTCATACTGAAGTCCCACTGATGCCTCAGTGGTGACAAGACACTAGATTGGTGTTAATCACAAGGCAAAGGCAGAAACCGAGGGAGAAGGGAAGGCAACATTAATCATATGCATAGATAGCCTGCTGAATACAAATGGATGTAAAACTGCTCTTAAATTCTCTCCTATACACTGTGTGAAGTCAGAAATTTTCCCCATCCCTCTACCTGTAACCATCAGACCAAAATTCCTCTCTTCTATAGTGCCTTCAATGCCTTCTGTGATTCTTTCCACATAGTAGGATTAAGATGGAATCATGTCATGCTTCAGTGTTGTATTATTCTGCACAAATATTTCAATAAAATAAAAGCTGACTGTAATAGAAACTCTGGTAGTCACTGACAAGCACCTGCAACACATCAAAATGAGATAAAACATGAAATCAGCATGCACCTCAAATGCTTAGGAAGATATGCAAATGGCAGAGAAGCTACAATCAGAGCCATTGCAAAATCACAAGCAGCAGAATGAAAGGACTGGGTTTGTAATCTACTCATCATGCAATGATTTTCTTCCCACTGCATAGCTTGTTAATTACAAGTCTATCAATTATGATGCTTGAAAAGCCCTACCTCCCTAGTACTCAATGAACATTTTCAGAGGCCAAGTGCCACTCTTATCTCCTCGCAGAAAAAAGAAAATCATCATTGCAGGTTGGAAGTTTAATACCACTCACCAACACCATATTTGGTATCCTGATAGGGAAGGGGAATCTTCTCAATAAAGGACTTTGGCCTCTGTCTAATATTGGCACTGCCATCACAGCCCAGAAAGCCTATCATATCCTGGGCTGCATCATGAATTATGGCCAACAGGTCGAAGGAGGTGATTCTTCCTCTCTACTCGGCTCTGGTAAGACTCCAACCTGGAGTCTTGACTTTAGCAAGGCTTTTGACACTGTCTCCCATAACATCCTCATTAGGAAGCTGAGGAAGTGTGGATTAGATGAGGTGACAGTGAGGTGGATTGAGAGCTGGCTGTGTGACAGGACTCAGAGGGTTGTGATCAGTGGCATGAAGTCTAGCTGGAGGCCTGTAACCAGTGGTGTCCCCCAGGGGTCGATACTTGGTCCAATTTTGTTTAATATATTCATTAATGACCTGGACGAGGGCACAGAGTGTATCCTCAGCAAGTTTGCTGATGATACCAAACTGGGAGGGGTGGCTGACTCTCCAGAGGGCCGCGCTGCCATCCAGCAGGTTCAACATAAGCAAGTGCAGGGTCCTGCACCTGGGGAGGAAAAATGCTAAGCACCAGTATAGGTTAGGGGTGGACCTGCTGGGAAGTAGTTCTGAGGAGAAGGATTTGGGGGGCTTGGTACATAGTAAATTGTCCATGAGCCAGCAATGTGCCCTTGTTGCCAAAAAGGCCAATGGAATCCTGGGCTGCATAGGGAAGAGTGTGACCAGTAGGTCGAGGGAGGTCATTCTCCCCCTCTACTCGGCACTGGTGAGGCCACAACTGGAATACTGTGTC
>NW_009647680.1:8973679-8985037 GCF_000708025.1 Charadrius vociferus
CATAGGAAGTTCCGTTCCAACACACGGAAAAACTTCTTTACAGTTCGGGTGACAGAGCACTGGCACAGGCTGCCCAGGGAGGGTGTGGAGTCCCCTTCTCTGGAGATTTTCAAAACCCGCCTGGATGCAGTCCTGAGTAATGTGCTCTGGGCAATCCTGCTTTAGCAGGGGAGTTGGACTAGATGATCTCTAGAGGTCCCTTCCAACTCTGAAAATTCTGTGATTCTGTGATTCTGTGAGTACTGTGTCCTGCTTTGGAGCTCCCAACACAGGAAAGACATGGACCTGTTGGAGCAGGGACAGAAGAGAGCCACAAAGATGATCCAAGGGCTGGAGCCCCTCTGCTGTGAGGAGAGGCTGAGACAGTTGGGATTGATCAGCCTGGAGAAGAGAAAGCTCTGGGGAGACGTTATAGTGGCCTTCCAGTACCTAAAGGGGCTACAGGAGAGCTGGGGAGGGACTTTTTACAAGGGCATGTAGTGATAGCACGAGGAGGAATGGCTTCAAACTGGAAGAGGAGAGATTTAGATTAGATACCACGAAGAAATTTTTCACTCTGAGGATGGTGAGCCCCTGGCCCAGGTTGCCCAGAGAAGTTGTGGCTGCCCCATCCCTGGAGGTGTTCAAGGCCAGGTTGGATGGGGCTTTGAGCAACCTGGTCTGGTGGGAGGTGTCCCTGCCCGTGGCAGGGGGGTTGGAACTCGATGATCTTTAACTTTCTAACCCAAACCATTCTATGATTCTATAATTCTATGAGATCTCTATATAGATATAATCTAGTTTCATAATCTCTGGAGGAAATCCTGAGCCTGTGGAGATTAATGGCAACCTCACTGCCATCGTTTCCAGCCTGAGATATGGAGATGGCACACAAGGGTATTGTAAAAAGGAATTTGGGCTACACATATACCTTAATTAACAGATGCAGAGCTCCACTGCAGAGATTGCTGCATTTAGTCATAAGTGAAATGGCTCCTGTATATGTTGCAGAGCTCATAAAGTGCTTTGGGGTTTGGAAAGTAAAAGTTTGCATAAATCAGTGTATTTTTACTGTGTGATACAGCCAAAATTACATACTTGTTCTCAAAGTCTGGAATCAAGGAAAATTTGTGTAGGGTCATTTTTTGATTCTCTTATTAAGGCAGTGCTCACTTGTTTGTAACAAGATATTTATGCGATGCTTTGACAAAGCAGATCACTATTTTATTTCCCCATGTCAAGAACCCCATCATCACTTGAGCATCCTCATATTCAGCAAGCAGATGTGCCCTTCCCATGAGCTGAGCTCTGAGGTTTGACAGGCTGCAGTAAACATCCACTCAGTATGTGCCTGGGAATCTTTTTGATAGATGGATGAAGAAAATGGGTAATGCGTATTCAAAAGGGACAGGAAATAACAATTCTGCAAAGCACTGTAGAGACTCTTTGAGTGTTCCTTCAGCAAGCGTACAGTTTACAGCAGGATTTTACTAATGATTCTCTGTCTAATTACTGTCTGCAGCAAAGTAATTTGTTTTATTCGTAACACTGAGGTCAGGAAGAATTCTCTATGCATACAATTCTTCTGAGTGAAATTTGTATTAAGGAGGAAAAGGAAATACTTTAGAAGCTCTGTGTAAGTAACTCAGTATCAGCCAATTTGCATTCAGGGGTTTACTGCCTGACAATTTTTCCCTTGACTTGATTTTACCTATGTTCTAGAATAGACATACCAAAGTGGTTATTGACTATGTTGTGGATTCTTTTTTTTTCTCTTTTGCCTTTTTAAATTACTATGAACTGGCCAATCTGCATTACATTTTGCTGAGATACTCCTGTGAAGCGTAAGTTCTTCTGCTTCCTCTGTGATGCCCTCCCAAGTCTGTGCTTGTGCATGTGTGTTTTTCTGTGCATAAGTAATATAGAGGAAAAAAGCCCAAACTGTAGTTTCTCCTTCACATACACAACACCCTTCTCCTCTGCTTCTGACATATTGCTGGAAGGGTTCCAAGGAGACTTGTTTTCTTGTTTTACATTTAAGCAGGATTTTCAGCAAAAGATTTCATTACACTTACACATAAGGTGTGTAAGAGTATGGTGCCTCATTTCTTAAATAACAAATAAACCAAGGTGAAACACACTAAAGTACTTAAATGAGAAAATGTAGTAAATCAACAGCAGAAGCTGGGAATAGGAGAGCGCTTTTCCACTCCTAACTGTAATTAGGAACAGAAGAAATGTCATTTCTAACACAGGAAGATTGATTCAAATCCTTTGTTTTTTGTCATTGCACACATGGGAGTGAGAAGGCTAATTATCTGCCCAAGGTTAATAAAAAAAAAAGTTACTATCTGAAGTATACTCTTTCCTTGCCATGTGCTGCAACTATATGTTGTATAACTTCTGTAGTCAATGGCAGCTCTTTCATAGACTTCAGTCAATGCTAGATCAGGTACTTGCTATCAAAGAGAGGATTTACAATTAATGTCTACTGTGGAAAAAGTGGAACATCCACATCTACTATCAGTCCTTCTCATTGCAAGTCATTTCCTGTTTTCATCTTTCGATTCAAGGGTGCTGAAGAAAGCTGGCTGATCCTTAAGAATCACTCCCAACTTAGAATCTTGTGATCCATTTCTACAGTCAGAAGGAAATGCCTGAAACCACGTGAAATCATTTCAAAGAAAAATGAATACGACCCCTTCTCTCACTCTTTATTTTGCTTTTGTCTATGCCAGGAGGAGTAATTTGGGGGGGATTTGGGGGTTTGTTTGTTGTGGGTTTTTTTTCTGTACACTGTTTTTCACAAAAAGGGAAAAAGGCTGAACACAGACAACACCATACCTTGCTATATACTTGACCAAATCATACAACATTCAGGCTTGTATCACACATTCATTGATGAAGAACGGTCTCTTTAGTGACAACACAGAATCGCACAGTAAGATGTCAAACACAACTCTCTTTATCACGGTATCTAGCCAGCATAAACTTAATGGCTTAAACAGATCTTAAAGCAACCCCAAACAAGTTTCCTGATAAGAAACAGCACTGCTTTCTTACTTGAAATCTTGTTAATGGATCCTTACTATTTTAAGTTGACTGGGTACAGAATTTGCAACCTACTCATCAGGTAGAAGCCAAAAGGAAAAATAGCTCTCTTTACATGAACAAAGAAAAATCTCATTTTGTTTCTCCTAATCATAATAATTTGGACAACAGCCATGCTCAAGAATTTCTCTTCCCTCTGGGGTAAACTTGTCTCCAGTTAGTAAATGCAGAATTGAACTGCTTTGTTCTTTTTATATGTAAATTTGTACTTGGAAAATCATCAACTAATTCTAGTCTGTTTGGGTTAACATGGTCTCTGTGCCAAAAGTTACATTTGCATTCTAGTTTGGCATCCTTTTGTCTTCCAGAAAACCGATACATATATATATGTGTGTGTGTTTGTACTATAAATATATATGTGTGTATTTAACTCCATGCTAACTAGTTTTCTCTGGGGTATGCAGATTCCCACCACACAAAATTCATTCACAAAATACTCTAAAATGGAGATTTCACTAACAGCTCTCTAATCTCACCACATCAACGTTAAAACACTTCATTGTTTATAGCTGTGCTCTGTTTAAGGAAAAATCCTTAGTGTCCATGTAATCAACAATCCCATTAAGCTTCACTTCCTTTTAAAGATAACTAATGAACTTCTCCAAATGTGGAAATTCTGGGTTATATCAATTATAGGTGGACCTGGATTTGACACAGAGACACTTATATAAACCCTGGAAAAACTGCTGCAGCCAAGCGAACAGCCCTATGCTCTTTGGTAGCATACAATAAACACAAACCTTCTCTTTACCGGCTCAAAACTTTGTGGTCTCACTTCAGAACTTCATAAATATCTTAGCCTCCATCCACTCTCTGTATCTTATTGCTATCTTAAATATTTCTATGAAATCATGCTTCTGTTGTTTAATCATTTATTTATAGCAAAATCATCAGAGAAGATTTCTCTCTCTAGCTTTTCTGAAGATCTTGAAACAAAGAAAGAAACAAACAAACAAACACCAACACCTAAAGGATTTTGGAACTGAACTTGATTCATTATCAGTGGGACTGATGTCCTTTTGAAAAAAGAAATCTCCTCTCTGAGAGTTTAGAGCAAGTGATCTTAGTCTTTCCTAGCTGTCTACCCAATCTATAATTATTCTTTATCCCAATTCCCAACAACCAAGCACTGGAAAGGCACACCTGTTTTGTTTTGTTATGTTTTGTTTTGTTTTTAAACTATTATTCTCAATTGCATTTTTCCTCCCAATGGTTAGCCTTTTCCAGTGATTTGAAAGACAATGGTGAGGAACTGACTGCTGGAGAGGTGACTGGTGTCGTTGCAGAAAGCTGTTGAGTATTTTGAGAGTCATGGCAAAAACAGCACCGAGAAAAGAGTTTGATTAGGCTGGGTAGTTATGTTGGATTTTTCATTTAATTTGTTTTGATTTGCTTTTTTAATCTCAAACAGGCCATTTGAGGCATTCTTTGGCAAAACACACTGTTTTAAAGACACAATGCTGAGAATAATGTTTTCCACGAAACACAAGCTCAACTGACTACCACGTTTCAGATATAATTGCAAACTGATATCTCAGCTGCACATCTTCTGAAAGCTGTCAAATCTTTTTAATTTCATGAAACCCAGGTCACCTTACAGAAATATAAGTTGAATGCAGAATTCTATATGGGTTTGACATGGAGCCAGTCAAAACAAAGGCTTTGACAAGATTTCTTCTTTTCAGTTCCAAAATTCAAACAAAACAGAGGGAAAGGATCATGGACCCATGCAGATTAAAACCCTGCAAAATATTCACATCTACTCCTGAAACCAGAAACTTCTCATCTGTTTAAGACCAACCCCCTGGAGATGATTGATTCAATGTAATGAAACCAAACAGTGAAATAAAACTATCAATCCTTAGAACATCTCTCCTGTGCACTTAAGGCAGCATGTTCTAACTTTAATGTGTTTTATCAGGTACTGTACAGTGTCTTCTTTACCACAAGCAGAGAACAGCACAATTCTTACTGAAGAAACTCATTGGTAGGGATTGTCAGCACCTGCAGGATTCAGGTTTCTTGATTTTGGCATCCCAATTATAAAAAAATTTACTGTAGATCTACAGAGTCTCAGTCTGTCAGTGAAAACTCGAGGAAGATGTTACCACACAGGTCACAGAATGGCTGAGGTTGAAAGGGACCACTGGAGTATGTTTTGTCCTGTCCCCGAAATGAATCATATCTTGTTTTTTTTAATAGTCTTTCAGGAATATAGAAGAATATTTCTGTTGAAATCCATACACATACTGGATAATATTCAAATATCCCCATTTGGGATTATTCATTGTGTAGCTTCCCACTTTTACCCTGTAATCCACAATACCTGTCGCAGAGAACTACAATATTTATATATGCTGCCTGATATTCTGTCCTGCCAATCTGAACTAAGGTTACCTGGTCCTATTGTAATAAAATAAAATATTACACACTGAAATCGGGTGTAGGTTCAGGTTTTTGCTGCAGATAATTCACTCCCCTTTTTTCCCTTTTGGGGGGCAGTCACGGGAGGGCATCACAGGAGAGGAGACAGGAGCAGGAAAGCTAATAATATGTTTAAATGGCTGTTTGCTTCAGCACTTTAGTGATCTTTGTACATGCTTTTTAATGATGGTTCATGTATATATACCCTAATCAGAGGTGGCTGGCCCACGGATAGCAGCAGTGTATTGCATTTTGTGTATTCCAGATACGTGAGACAGGGAGAGAGATTCATTGATTGAGTCTCTGTATTTTAAGTGTTACTATATTTACTAGGTAACAAATTAGAGATTTGTTAGACAGCAGGCTAAGTAGCTGTCTGTGAATCATGTATTTATTATGCATGACTCTTTCAGAGTCATTAGAAGTTGAAAAGAAAGACTCACTAGGATGTGAAGGGGAATTCAGCTTGGAGCTGCTCGGGGACCACAGCGATGTGCCTAAGCAACAGTCACTGTTAATAATAGTCCCCAGGTTACAATCCTGGGGCTTGCATATGAAGTTTTCAGAGATATTTGCAAACACTAGTATTATTATACAAATGGACAGACCAGGGCACAGAAAGTCTTAACAGAGTTCCCATCAATATCTTCAACATCAGTGCTATTGGAAACAGCAGAGAACACAGTAAATCTGATTTCCATTCCTTTTACTCACCTGCTAGATAGTGCATTATATTCACTGTGTGAAATTTCTTGAATGTAATGTAATGTTGTCTAGACGCAAAACTGTAGACCATTTCATTTTCTTCCCTTTCCATTTTGATACAACAGGGAGTCTCATTTCGTGTCTTGAATAATTTCGAGGTCCTGCTCACATCGATGGTGCTCAGCTCCAAAGACGGCAGGAAGGTACAGGCGTGCAATGATGCTGCCGTAAAAGTTAGGGAGAAGCAGGAAAGGATGTTGTAAGTCCAAGAGAATATAGTTTTAGCCAAAAGGTAATTACTGCCACTGGAACAATGCCAGGATACTGAAGAAAAATCCAAGAAAGAGCACAGGTTAATCTCCTTTCTTAAAGCAGAAGTAATTTAAGCAAAACAATAGCTCTCTGTGAATAGGAGAATACAGTAGTCATGCTGCACATCTAGCTTATTTTTCCTAACCAGATGCCATCAGGTATCTCATTAGCGAACCACTTGGAGGCCAAATCATCTGGTATGATCATTGATGGAAAGTTTTATATGGGCAGATCTTAATTCTGGCCTTGTCCTTCTCATCACTGAAGTTATTGTATTTCAGAGGAGCCAGATCTAATACTAAGACTTTACAGTGTCAGTATCTTATGAGGAATAATAAATATAAGCAAAATGAGAAAACTGTGATGGTTCTCTTCAGTGTTCTCTGACCTACACTAATCCTGAAGCTAAGATCAATTACAGTAAAACTCAGTAATTCACTCTGACCGTGGATATATTTCAGGCTAAACCTTTTTCAGTTCAAATTCCATCAAAGTAGCCTGTGAAAGCCAAGACACAGCAGTTGTTGGTAACAAGACATTTGTCCTTTGGCAATAAAGTTCCAGCATGTCTGATGACATGGTTATGGAAGTCAGGTAGGCAGAATACTCCATGTACAAACTGACTGACATATTTCATCCACCATCATCAGCAGAAGGGAGTGTACAAAGCACAATAAAGCTTAAAATGTAACCTAGTTTGAATGTCAACCAATAATTGCTTAAAGTTAAGGAGGTGAAAGGATAGAATCATTGAATCATCTAGGTTGGAAAAGACCTTTAAGATCTTTGAGTCCAACCATAGAGTGAGCTGAGACATGGCTGTCTAGTAGCTGATAGAAAAAATGGTCTTGTAAGTACAGTTTTGGAACAAAACATCTAGACGCATACAATAAAGAGGTGATTCTAGTCTTTAAACAGTCTTTATTATCTAAGATGATACTTTGGTAGGTGAGAGGTTAGGTTGAGGCAGGTTGGGGAAAGGACAGTACAAAAAACACAATGGGCAAGGTCTGGCAATGGTATAAAGATCTGTCTTTTACCTGTGAAAAGAGGTACCTATAGATTTTGGTGGCTCACAGTCCAGAAAACAAGAAATTGAGAGTGACAAGTCAAAGTTTACAAAAGCAAGGAAAGTGTTACCTTTTATCCATAAAAGTTTAAAAGAAAATACACGTTTAAAAAGTCTTCATCGCACGCCAAAATCAGAGTGGCTGTATCAGGTTAGAACGAAGGTCCTTCTGCCCACTATCCTGGCTCTGAGAGTGGCCTGGTGCAGATGCCTGGGGAAGGGTGTAGGAACAGTGCAAGTTGATTCTCTTTCTAGGACACTCTGCCAGGCTCCAGTTCTTCATGGGAGATTTTATTTCCCTGTGGATAACTTTGTCAAATCTGGAAGCTAAAATTGCCAATTCAAGTGTAAAATGGGGATTTTAAGGTTAAAGGCAAATCTAGCTGTGGAATCTCTATAGAGGCCTCTGCAGTGCTGCTGCTCCAGTAAAAGCAACCAAATATGCACTCACCATTTCTATTGAAATCAATTTGATTTATGCATGAGTGTCTGAGGGCAAAATATGCCCCTGTGAAATTTCTCATCAATATATAAAAGCAGGTGCTTTCCCAGAAAAACAACTTTATTTATATCTCTGGGATCCTAGTATAGTCATTTTTGGTTTAATCTTTTCCGGAACACTGTTATATTAAAAACCTTTTCAGAGGCATCTATGGGATTAATAATGTCTGTCATCTACAAAGACCTTACTTTCACTACAGGTAATAAAATATATAGTGTTTTCTTGTATGCATATATTGTGTTTAATTCAAGGTACCTAAGACATTTTTTAAATAAAACTTAAATGAAAGAATTGCTTCACCCATCAATGAAATGAGCTTTTAGGGGTGAAACACAACAGCTGTTTAACATCACAAAGCAATATCATTGAATAATTTAGTTCACAAATTTGAGAAGAAAGGGATATTTATTCAAGGGAAACTCCAGATGGAATTTAGGAAGGCAGATTGTCATTCCAAGCCAGTGTTACAGTTTTAACCAAAAAAACCCCAGTAATTCCTATAATACTTTTATTCTTTCATAATTTTCTGTAAAATGCTAGATAGCAACAAGATTTTGTCTATTACAAAATCTATCACTATAAATCTACCATTATAAAACTAGGCAACCCTCTCCCTTTATAACACAACTCAGAAGAGTGCCACAATTTATGTCAGAACATGTAGGGACATAAGGTTAAATACGCTGGATCAGTTCATTAATCTCTTTAACCTAGTATTATTTATTTATTTTTTTTCTGAAGCAGTGACTAGTGTCAGCTGTTTTCATAACTAATACAAGACTTTTTAAATATCATCAATGTATAATCTGCATGGAATAAACTATTAAATAAATTTAATCCTAATTCCCACCAGTTAGCTGTTGACGTACACTTAGTGCACATCCCTTTTCTAGGTTAAATCTCTCTAACATAACTGTGAATATTTTCATAAGCAGTGTAATATCACTGGAATATGAATGTTTGTGACCATTGAGCATATTCCATACAATCTTTATTTATATTACTGATGACCCTGCAGATATGTGCAACATGGGCTGATGAGAACTTCAGTAAGCAATTTCCTTGCATGCAGAATTTGATCCTAGTAGGGCATGCTTTGACTTGATAAACCTAAAATGAACTTTGACTGTGTCTGAAATTTGAATGGAAACATGCTCTGGAAAATCTGACCGTATTAGAGCATCAATTAGTGAGACCAGTTTTAGAGCGCTAAGAGCTTCAGCTAGTCATACCCAACCTTGCTGCTCTGACAGGAAAGTGCATCATTTTTAATTCCAGAACTTGCAGTAACAAAGTCCATCACCAGAAAGTTATTTAAATGGAAGTCTTAAAAGCCTTGAGGTATAGAAAGCTATTGTGCATTATGGATTCTTACAAGAGATGAGAGTAGCAATGGAGCTTTAAATCAGACAAGGAAAAAGAAAAATTTTAGAAAAACGACATGTAAAGTTTCTGAAGTAGGGATCCAAAATAATCCCCAGAGAATGTTAAAGAACTTCAAGTATGTGTGGGTAAGGGAAAAGAAGAGGAGAGGGAAAGAAGTTCATAGTCCTGGAAGAATGAAAGGAAAATGGAAATGTAAGCTGGGTATTTAGAAAAGTGCACTCAAGGATGTATTATAGAAGTTCTTGTGGTGTTTTGAAATCTTCACTTTTGAAACTGGTCTATACATGAATGCACTTGAGATTTTATGTGTTATGCAGTGTTTCACCTCATTAGAAAGAATCTGTTTGGGATTCTCTGAATTCCTTGGGCCCCTCCCTTCTTCGAACTTGTTGGGAGCTGTGTTGGGCTCTTGGGCCACTCCACTCAACCCGTTATACTTGCAGTCCAGAACTTCTCAGGGACTTTGTAAGACCAGAGTCTTACTCTCTGCAAGATCCAAGGTGATTTTAAAAGTAAATTTAGATTTTGAGGAACACTAACATGCAACATTAAGTGCTAATATGATCACTTATCTTCTGCTACATTATCAGAGAGGGTAGCTTGTAACACAGATTGCTTCCACATTATACAGCAGTACCTGAAAGGTACTTCATGCCCCAAAGAGCTTACAGCTAACAGTGAATACAACAGCTGGGGACGCAGAAGGTAGTAGTGAAATTATAATCAGTGAGATAAGATGATGAGTCATAGCTCATCAGTTCACAATCCAAAATACAAGATACTAACACTGTCAGTATCGGGCAATTCATCATGTATGCTCTACACTGTGGTTAAAGTCTTGCAAATATGGACAATTGTGGGCTGTGGGAATTTTCATCTACTCCTATTGTGGTGTGAAATTTTAGTCATCAAAGGAAAAGCAAAAGAGAAGATCTTAAATGTTCTCCCAAGACATAGTGGTGGTAGGGAGAACCTATGCTAGATGGAGCCTAGACCATTTTATGTATGAATGATTGTAACTATGACTTGGTTTTATCATCAGAACAGAGTGTGGCACACTGTTGCCAAGTAATTGCAAGAGGTGATCTGGTGTATTCTGCACTATTTTCATGCTTCTGAGAGTAACCCCCAGACAGATCATTTCACTTGTAGCTTCTGGACTACTGCTAACAAGTGAATATAATATGTGAAAAATATCCATATCCCAGCAGAGATGGTGTGGTTTCCTGGATATTACTACATAAGAAAAACAAAAAAACCTCCTTTCTCTAAGAGAACATAATGTAGCTGACGAGGAGGTGTCTTCTGTACCACAAACTCTTAAACTGCCAACCACATGTAGATTTAGGTATGGGAATGGCCTAGTAGTTTATGTTGGCAAAGCCGTGAAAGAGGGCCCAGAAGTACTGCTCAGGAGTGTGCTGAACTGTCAGAGGTGATGAGATGTCACAGGGAATGGTTCGACTGTCCCAGCACTTTGTGGTGTCTCAGTCTTGCAGGTGAGCTCTTGTTGAGGCACTGAGGTACCAGGTAAAAGGGCTGTTGGAGGAGGTGAGCGGAACAGACTGCGGTATCAAGGAGGACAAAAAAAAATAAATAGCAGATTCTTTGCAAAGACCTTGGAGGGGCAGGATCTAAATCCCATACTGCTTGGAAGGAGGGACAGTCAGAGGCTATGCCTAAATAAGAAGAGGATTGAGGCTGCCAGGCTGAAGGATGGAAGTTTGTGGCTTTTAGTAATGGAAAGAAGGCTTTTTCTCTGCCTGCAGATGTCAGATGTGCACTTACAGATATGTCTGTAACAAGTGAGAAGGAACAAATTCCCTCAGGAGAGGCATGTGGGCCAGCAGACACTGATCCACATGTTAGC
>NW_009647680.1:8985088-9000329 GCF_000708025.1 Charadrius vociferus
CACTCATCTGCCAAACCAGATTTCTTGTCTCAGGAGGTTCATCACTTGTTGAGGTTTGAATCTGGGATGTTGCACAGACTGCTGAAATCCATCCATACTTTAGATGATTACCCATTGCTGCTCATCCTCTTGGGCTGATACTGCTGAGTATCAAATGACCTTGAATGTATAAAAAGTAACTGTCAGCCTCTAGGAGGGAGCCCAGGGCTGTTCTCTTCAGCCACACCAGTCAAGAGGTAGGACTTAGGTAGCAGGGAATGTTATCTTTCAGATCAACACCTGGTTGCACAGCTGGTATTTCAGGCAGGACCTTAGCTCTAACAACCATGGGATCCTCTCAGAGGAAAAAAGACTTCTGGGGAGAGATGGGATCCATCTGACACAGCCTCAAGCCAGCTTGCTGACTCAGTGAGAAGGTTTCAAGAGAAATCTGTCAGGGAATGATGACCACAGACTGATGAGAAGTAGAGGTACAGGGCAGCTCAAAGGGACAGCATGATGGCAGGAGTCATGGGTCTCACATTTTGCTTGAAATAGACAGATGATGGATCTATCTCAAATGTCTGTGCATGAACACTTGCAGCATGGGAAATAACAGGAGTGACTAGACTGCAGGCTGCAGGGCTGTTGTCTCACAAATATGCGGGGATATATCTTATGGCTGGAGAACCGAAATGGGTGAGTAACACCTTCTTAAAAGAACAGGCAGAAAAGCAAGAAAAAGATGTCACCTCCACACCCCACACCCCTCACCCCCCCAGTGTGAAAAGCAGCTTGAATGCATGGGGGGGTTGTCTTAGAATTTATTACGAGATGATTAGGAGTTTATGGGTAGGGATCAGAGGAGAGACCAGCAAGGATCATGGAAGACACCCGTTCCAGATCAGATCAATTGATCAAGAAGAGGGAATAGATAAAGCTTTCTTTAGAAAGGTGGAAGAAGGACCACTGGTCCTAGTCAACCATCCTGATATTACCTAGAAGGGTAACCTGAGGCCATTTGCAATGTAGGAGGTTTTCAGAGAGCATCAAGGACAATTTTTTTATATGGGAGATCAGTGACTGACTAGGGGAGACACTCTGCTGGGTGTGCTTTTCACCAAAAAAAAAGAAAGAATTAATGCAGGACATGAAAGCTGACAGCAGATTTTGCTAAAATATTCATATTCAGATAAGTGAACAAAACAAATGCAAATGGCAGAGTTACAGCTCTGGACTTCAGAAGGACAGATTTGAGCTTGTTTGGATGACTAGTTGATAGGATCCCATGCGACACTGGCCTCAATTTCAGAGGGGACCAGGACAACAGCACATACTGGGTGCTGACTGGAGAGAAAGTGACTTTGCAGAAAGGGACCTGGGGGTACTGGTGGAGAGCCCATGGAATGTGAGTCAGTGGTGTGTTCTTGTAGTGAAAAAAATCAATAGTATTTTGAGCTGTACTAATAACATTGTCAGTAGGTTGAGGGAGGTTCCCTCTATACAACACTCACAGAACTGCTTTCGGAGTTGTGTGTCCAGTTTGGCCTCTGCAGTAAAAGAAAGATATGGACGTGCTGGAGTGATTCCAGTGGAGGCCACATAGTTCTTTAGAGGGTTAGAGGATATGAGATACAAGAAGGTCTTGAGAGAATTGAGTTTGTTCAGCCTTAAAAAGAGAAGGCAATACAGCTATATAGAAGTACTTAATAAGGAGGTGTACAGGAGACAGATTCTCCTCGGAGATGTACAGCGATAGGATCAGAGCCTATGGAAGCAAGTTGCAGCATGGGAAACTATGAGTAGATATAAGGAAAAAGTCTTGCACCATGAAGATAGTGAAATATCGGAAAAGGTCTCAGAGCTGTTGTGGAATCTCCAACCTTTGAGATATTTAAAGCTCAGTAAGATCTGGACAACCTGTCCCCACTTCAAAGTTTTCTATAATTGCATGAACCTGAACTGAAACTGTCTAGAAATACAGAAACTGATAGAAATTTATGAAATTTTTAGTCTGCAAACATTGGCTGCAAGCAATCACCAGCTACAGTAAAAGCAATTCAAAAGGTTTTGTTTATCCAAATCAAGTTTTTGGCATTCTTCTGACTCAACTATTAACTATGAAAATGTGCTTCAGAAATTAAAAGAATGTGTTGTACTCTATGTAAACATGAAATATTTTCAAAGAATTTTAAAAGGAGTGTGAGTTTACTTGAATAAACCTGTTAAAGATTAAGCTGAAGAGCCTGTCTTGCAGTTTTTTGATTGGTCTCTGTTAAGAGATTGGATTATGGCTGGAACAAAAACACTCAGAAGCTGCTACAGAAATCAAGTTAATTTTCCAAGAAAAAGAAGTGACTCAGTTCAGAAGGAAGCATATGGAGATTATTGATGAGAATAGCATAAACGTGGATGAGAATCCATATTGCTGAGAGCTGGAAAATCTTGGGAAATATACAGAGAAACAACAACTGCACATGGAGCAAATGCTGAGGACCAGCATGAGCTAAAACAATGTCGTGTATTGGGAAAATGGAATAAGCTGCAATACATTTTGCCACTTTCAAAAGTTTCAAGCACCATCATTGCATTTGGCTGTGGATAACACAATGTTAAGGTAGTGCCCTGTAAGGAGGTAGATAGGCCTGTGACACAAGTTGAGTCCACTACCAGAAATTAAATGGGACATTTAAACTTTTAAGATGGATGTTACTGTAGAAGCCATTCTGTTGACAGAAGCATTCTGCAAACTTTAATAGAAGAGCTACAGATATTAGAAGGGTAAATAAGTTAAATGTGAATGAAAGCTTGTATTCCTTAAAGGCATACGAGTCTTAGCTGTATGTGTAAATAAACAGAAAAGATGCAATCTGTAATAGTACTAGCATAGAGAAAAATCATTCTGGGTGCAGAGTGCATCTTACTGATGTTCTCAATAAAACTACCTTTGTTGAAGATGAGAACTGAGAAGAGTTTTAAAAGCTGTATTCCTGGGAATAGGTAGGCTGTTAGCATGATAAATGTAGATAAAAAAGCCTAATCTTCATGCTGGGTGGAGAGTTGTCCTTTTATAAAAAGTGAGAGGTAAAAGAGGAGATACGTAGGCTTGTTTGCACTAAGAATGGCAGGGCAAAGCTGAAAAGGAAAGGTGCATTTGGTAGAGGGAGGAAAACCTGTGCCTCACTAGAAGAATTAAATGAATATTAAAAATATTATTCCTGGTTTTGACATGTTATGTTTAGTAGGACTCTTGGCAGGCGCTCTTAGAAAAAGAGACTTCATGTCTGTGTAAATTCAACACTCTCTATGGGACACATACTTTCCCCAAAATGCCATCTGGGTTTTCTGAGGTACTCAAGGTATTTTTCTTTATGAAATTTGATCTTCTGAAAGATTGTGCTTTATCACCAAGGGCTCCAAGGTGCTTTGGCATGTGTCAGACTCATGAACAGAAAGGATACACAACATATCTTCCTACGTTTGTGGTCACCACTTCTATGTCAGCCCTATAAACAAAAAGAGAACACACCTATTCCTCGAAGTGGTGAACATTATAATAGATATTCACAGATAATCTGAAAGTTTGTGGTCAACAGACTGCTGTGTGTATCTGTTCATTGCACTGGATACCATCTTAGATTTTGACAAAAGCCTCAAATTAAACATATACAAGCTGTGAAGTACTGACCTGACACCAAACTAAGCTGTCTGTGAATACCTCCAAAGATAATTTTCTCGAGATGTAGTCACTATCACGTTCTCTTCATTCCAGGAAGCCACAAAGCCTGTGTGTCAATACCAATAAATAACAAAGGAGCCTTTGGCCTTGTTTCATAGGAGTAAAGATGCTCTTAGGGCTTGCTGAATAGCCTGGAAACACAGTCTGTGTTATGGTAAAGACCTCGACGGAGCAGGAGAAAGTGGTAATCAGGAGAAAAAGTGACCTAAATTTTCTTATGTGCAGGGGAAGAAAAAAAATTACTCTGTACTAACTGTCCCAGGACAACTGAACCCAGAAGATCCCACAGCAAAGCACAAGACTCAACTCTACTTCTGCCAGATGTGATGTACTTCACAAAGTAATACTTACCAGTTAGGTACAAGTTAGTGGGCACTGCCCGGTGCACTGTAAGCTGTACATCATGCTGCGTTGGAGCAATTGTGTCACTGAGTGACTTCTTCCTCTCTGCATATCAGTACTGCAGCGGGTTAGAAGCTGTTGGAGATCTGCACTAGTGCCATTCACTGTGCATTGAGATAAAAACGGAGTTAAGATCTGGCAACTCTGTTTTGAACTTAGTTTCTTTGGTGAGAAACTGGAGGAGAGAGACTGGCGGAAACCATATTTTATTGCTTTCTAACCAAAACACCAAAAGAATGAGTCCAGTTGAGTCATTCAGAGCTTCTCTCAGAGTAGTTCCTGAATATAGCTCCCAATTCCTCTGTCTCATGCAGTCAGCCTTCTACTGGAAAGGAACAGCTGGGTGGGCATGTTGTGGCCAGGAACAAAGTGCCATCTCCTGGCAGCTTCACTGTCTGTGAGAAAGCATGGTCACCTCTCACATCATCTTCATAGATGGGCTTTGAACTCTGGGGCAGACAACACAGGGAAATTCATGACCTGACACCCCCCGTTTCTCACGTGATGTGTAGACAGCTATTAGTGTGGTGCTATCCAAACAAAAGTTAGTGGGAGGGAGCAGGGAAGAAACATAGATCAGGGAAAATAGGGCAGCAAAATCTGCCTGTGGTGTTCAACTCTTGTACCCCTTGTTCATTCTCTCTTTAACTACATTTTGAGGTAGGAGTTGAGTCTTGGTGTAGAGCATCTCATCCACTGAGGCAGTGCTGAGACACAGATATTAACAAGAGTGATTCCTGCACAGCAGATCTTCCGACTTTGCATCAAGGTAGGAACAGTCAGATCTAGTACAACTCATGGCCACATGTAGCTTGCACTGCACAGAGCAAGATCATCTTTTCTTCCTAGGTCGTAAAGATTGTCTTGCCCTAATTCTCTGATTAATTTTCCAGCCTAATATCCTTGGCTTTTAGTCAGCTTGGTCATGCATGGTCTATTGCTGTTTTAATTAGCTCCATTCACTGCCACAATCAAATAAGACATATTTTGGATGCAATGGAAAACTAAGCTTATTCACTTACTGCATTTATCTTTGGAGTAAACTAGCCATTTAGCTTTTCAAGAATTGTGTGACTAGGAAAATACACTGTTTGAACCAGTAAGGTATAAAAACATCCCTAGACCACAATGCTCAAAACAGTAAATCAAAACCATGAACCACAAGGAATCTGATATATACCCTTGATCCAAAACAGTAATTTGAGGATTGATGCTTCTAAATTGCCCCTGGAGCAACTATTTTTCCTGGGATTTTGCTGAAAAAATTACAAAGATAGTAGGGAAACTGTAAACTATATTTCTCAAAGTCACCACATGTAATCCTTCAAGTGCTTGTTAGGAGTTTGTTCATCCATTATAAGACACACACCCCACCCACCCCCATGCAGCAAAAGGAAAAATCACATATAAAATGTATAAATAAAACAGAAAAAAACCAAAAACAAAACCAAAAAAAACAGCTTTTGCTATCAGAAACCTAGATGTCTCCCACCGTGACTGAATCAGTTCCTGTCCCCATTTTCACATGCACAAGAGGTCTGTGGTTAGGGAGGGTAATTGGGTCAATTCCCCCAAAACAGAATTCAGAGAAAACAAGCAGATGCTTAATTCTTACACAACCAGAAAGATGATTACTGCTGTATCCTTTGTATATGATTTATCCCCTTCCTTTTCCCACCACTTCTCAGCCCCAACTTCTTGTATATGAGCCCTTCATTTTGTTCAATATCTGAAATTAGCCCCAGCTTTAGTAAATCCATGTCTTACTAAATGAAGTGCCTAGTGTGCTTTTGCAAAATACTTTATCAATTCAAATGCACTTCAGTATATGAGGGGTTCAGATATTATCTAAATGTTCTTGAGTTCACAAAGCATGATAACTATCATGAAATGCAAGAAGGACCTGACAATCCACATCTGACATTGAGTCTGGGATATCTTAAGTACTGTCCATCTTTCAAAACACAACAGAGCACCCACCCATCCTCTCAATTTTGGATCCTTGTAAGCGTGTCAAATTGGACACTCAAAATAGCCTTTTTTAAAATGTCTTGGCCAGTGTTTTACATTCTGTATCCAGTTTACTGCAGCTGCAGTAAAAGAGGTCTAACATGTTGGCTTGTCTGAATAGGGCTTGGTTATATAAAACTATGGATATTGTGCTAGCAAAAGGTTTCCTGATTGCATGAAGAATAAAGTGGCCAAAGAACAGAATATTTAAATAATAGGTACCAAGAAACGACTCAAGTGCAGTGATGAATATACTAGAGCTTTTATGTGTGAGGAGGGAGTAATGTTGAGCCTGTTCTGTTTTAAGAGCTGTGATATCATGGCTAAAGTATTTAGACCAGAATGAAAAATGTTTTGAAAAAGCTTTGTGTTGCTGGACCAGACAGAAATGAGAGGAGATATCTTTAGATTGTGCTAATTCCACTTTTAAAAGCTGCAGAAATTTTGTCATTGATCTTGGTGGAATGGAATATAACTGTGTGAAAGAGAACCGCTATGAACTGCTTTTAAAGAGGCATTATTTTATGAGAGCAGTGAACAAACAAGACATCCATTATAAGGATTTTAAGTCAGTTCTTATTGTCTGGGAATAGCTAAGAATCTTAGTGCTTAAGGAGCTCTTCACTGATGGAGTTTTCCTCCTTCCTGATTCACTGCCTAACTCCATACAAGAGCCAGAACAATATTAAGTCACAGGCAATATTAAGTCACATTTGAAATCCCCAATTCAAAGTTTTTAGTGGGATGAGATAGTAGTGCACAGGCCTTTTTTCTGGCTCTGTGCACAGGAAATAGCTTTCACGCTTCTTGCAGAAGAAGGATTTTGATCGGCTTCTGACACATAAAAATATAGAAATAGTCACAAGTTTACCAAACTTAGAAAACTTCTGAGACGAATTCAATACCACATATGAAATAGATTGTATCTATACTTTGACTATGACCTAGTTTTCAGCCTGGAGCTTCACCTTGGTGAAGTCTACTGGCGTGTTGTCTCTGTGTTTTGAAGTCAGGACCTAGACGAGTCTCAGTTCTCAGTGTACGCTCTATTTCATACATAGATATTTCCCTTGCAGACATCTAGGGTGTGACTCAGCTCCAGCTTAAAACATATACTTGTGTTGCTGCTTGTAGGTATCTATGTGTACATGAGAGGCTTCATTCAGCTCCCCAACTAGACATCTCACATTGTCTGTGATGTCCTTGAGAGTCTCACTGGGCTTCCAGTTACTCCTCCAGCAGACACAACTCTTTGACAAGGTCAGTGTCACGTCCTTGGTGTACACTTTGGATGCCCTAGGATGTCTCAAATGGCACAAGAAAGCTTGAGCAACCTAATTCAGCTCTACGTCTTCACTAAGTACAGTGAGCTTAAACAGCCAGTACAACAGTAAAAACTTACAGTCAAGTGTTCTACTCTGTTACTGAATTTTAGTCCAAAAGTTGGATGAGGTGAAGTCTCCGCTTTGTCTCCAAAGTTGTGCTTGTAGGTCAGGTCTGAATTCAAACAGCACACACCAGGCAAAACACTGTAGCTCTGCTAACAGATGTTATCAGAATACCATCACAGAATAACTGAAAGATGCCAGATGCTGCTTTACCTTTTGCTCTTCAGTTAACTGTAGTGATCACAGGCTGATGCCTGAATGCAAAAAGCCTGTCTCTGTAGAGTCAGAAGTTGGAGGAACAAGGCAGTTATCAAGTAAAATTTATCTAGCCTTTTTAGTAATCAGGACCATATGATTTTCCATTATCTTTTACAGAGATAGACGTGACTCTTACCCAATTAAAGCAGAAATTCTTGGGCTTCTTCCATGAATTGGAAATCTTCTGACGACTTGTAAAGCAGTTGGTGAATGTGGGTTTGGTTACAGAAGTAAATGGGGTTGTTCAAGGGTAGATGTATATGGTAGGAGCCATGGTTTCACCTTGCGAAGAGTTTTGTCTCAGTATGAGCTTAAAATATTCCCCATATACTCAATGAGGCATGTCATCCCCTCAGCTGTGCCAAAACCACTGTGGGGCTGCTCTACGTGGGAACCCAACCATGCTTCCCATTTAGTGGGGGGAAAAAAAGCACCCAGCAGAAGTGGGTTTCATTGGTTTGTTTTCTGAAAGCTTGATCGTTTATACATCTCAACTACATCACAGCTGGTGATGTATGGAAGAGAGAAGTGCCTCACCAAGGTACTGATATGCAAAGATGTAGCTGAGCTGGGATGGAGCAAGGCTATAATTTTTTTGTCATCAATAATTTTGTATGATGAAGCCATGACTTAATGTACATGAGATATTGTCACCAGGACCACAAAAAGGTTAGGACATTTTTATACCCTTACAGCTTCCTTCTCTTCCCATCGTCACTGCTTATCCCACCCTGCTGTTTCTGCTGATACATCTGCATCAGGGGAGTGGTATAAACCACATCCCTTGCATGACCCAGGTTAAAAGTGAGCCTCCTTTACCCAGAATGGTTTACTGAGTAAGTTGCCAGACAAGTTATGTCCTTGTAAGAATGACCATATGGGATCTAACTGCCTGCCCCTTTAGCCCTGTATCCCGTCTCTGGCAAGAGACCGTAGGCAACAGCTCAGGAACCTCCAGCTCAAGCGAAAATAATGTTCGTTCCTCCTGGCAGTCCTTTAAGCACAGCTCTGGGAATGGTAAAACACAGTTTATAGGTGGAAACAGGACCATGCAGAAAGGCGGGGGGGGAAGCATCAATGTCTGTATCACAGCTGTAGCTACTTGGCAATTTTGGACATACCTAACTTGAAGAAAACAGTCATGTAAACTGTTTTCTATTGCTAGTATATATTCCAGATTATTTTCTTATTTGTAAAAATATTATGTTTATCATGGATTATGAAAATTAAAGGCATCCACATGACTTTCTCTTCAGCTAGACTAGAGCCTAGACATTAAATCATACCTATTCTGCAGAAACTCTAGCCAAAATTCCTTCAATTTTTTATGCAAATGTGCTTCGCTCCCTGAAAAAAAACATTAAAGACCTTTAGAGGTGGGAATTGCATCATTCTTTGAGACATTACAACTACCTTGACTGAAAATCTCTATCATTTTTCAACAACCTTGACTTTGAACGCCTTTTGTTTCTTCATGTTAGAGTTGAAGTTGCATAAGAACAGAGATGGAAAGAGTTAGGAATGCAATTTTGAAGGTAACTTCTTCTCAAGGTCATGGGTCAAAGAAGAAGCCAGAGCAATGTGAATGTTATTAAATCTTCTGTACTGCAAGCAGTCTTCTAAATATGTATATATACATGCACAGGCTGGCTGCAACCCGAGTGTATTATCATTCATTACCCGCCCATTGGGGACCATTGGGACAGTATCAGAGAAAAGAAGAATAAGAATTGTAATAAGACTTTATGGCTGTGATGCCAGGACAACCTCACTGAAAGTGCAAATAACAATTAGTTCTTCAATCTCTAGGGAGCCAGGGGGTAAAACTGATGGAATGTCTGAGAAATGCTTCCTGAAGAGATAAAATCGTTCAAAAACCTTAAGGAAATTTGCAAGAATGAGACATGTTGTTGGTTCCATTTTCAGAAACTAAGACAAAAGGTTACATTCAGGTTCTGGAACGAACATTTTATTAATTTAAGTTGGTAGCGTTGCTTTCTTAAAGGCAACACTATTCAAGTTTTGACTCCTTGGTTGTGTCTGTGAATCCTTCTACACACTTCCTTTATAAGGGAACAAGCAAGCGGAAGAAAAAAGATAAATAACAAAATACTTTTTCAGCTTTGAAAAGTGAAGTCTATCTTGGATTTCCTGTCATTGAAAATTCAGTGAGTCCCTGAAAAAGAAATATTTCAAATGTGATTTGTCAAAAATATGTAATACTTTCATCCAGCTCTAGCAATTACTATCTACGGAGAAAAGAAACTTGTAAATGCTGTTCTGAGAATTAATACCTGGGGTGTGTTTCCATTTCTGCCATTGCATGAAGCAGTATGTAAAAATTAACACTGTCTGTCTCTGCCACAGTAAGAATGTGTTCTACATACTGCAAGGAGTAGCCCATATGGAAAGGGGTCTTACCGTCTCTCCAAAGCAAGAGTTGAAAGCATGATATCTTAAATTCATTTCCTACTGAAGTGAAGAAATTCATGCCACTGGAAATTACTGCCACGGAAAATTTAAAAGGAAGGCACTTAAACTCAAAAAAATCATGCAAGTAAATAATAGAAATCACTGAAAAATACATTGTTAGGAACAAGCATGAATATAGATAAGCAGACATCACTGACTGTCACTTCAAAATCATGTAAAAAATGTTATCTTTTTTCTTCTGGTGATTGATACCGAACACCAGAGTAACAAGGCTCTCTTGCTCCACTTGCCATGAATAATGCAACTAATATATTTCCTAAGTGTGCAGAAATATGAATTTGCTCAATAAATAGCATAAGTACCAGTGAGAGACAAATTAAGAGTTAAGCTTCTGAAATGGAAAGCAGCACAGGGACAGCACCTGTTACTAAACTAGCTAACATTTTCTTTCATAGCTCTTCGTTATCACGTGTTTGAAACATTGCTGTTTTCACTTGCTTTTGCCTATGCTTGGCATTTGCCTTAAGTGCTTATAGATGTAGATTTGAACAGATTGGTAGCAACAAGAGGATGATATGGTCTGCACTTGGTGTTTTCTTCCAGGCTAAGGCTTTTTTATCAGCAGGCATGAATTTTGAAATTTAACTTTGTAAGCCTAACTTCAGCATCACGCTGCCAGCACACGAACCAGCACGTTACGGAGTGTGTTTTGGTATTAGATTTGAAAAATTAAAGCCGTGATAAGGGAGGAGGTGGGAAGAAGGGAAAGGGCAAGAGAATGAAGAATGATCTAGATTAATTCATGTAACTGCATCCAGGAAAATTAAAAAAAAAAAAAAAAGCACATAAAGGATACTTACTTACCATATAAATGAAAAATGGCTTACAAAACCTATTTTATTTACCTGATGCTTTCCTCCATTAAAAATCACAATAGGATAGCTGAGTTAATGTAGTTATCTCCTGCTGTAAATAGAAAGAAACGCTCTGTTATTCTAATCTTGCTGTGTTGGCCAATGTTGACTCTTTAAATGCTGAGTGCAATTTGTCTGCTGCTTGATAGAAACCAATACCTCTTAAGTACTTAGCCCTCTGTGTCAAGATTCAGGCTAGAATTGATTTCCTTACAGCTGTGTTATAAAATCCTGCAAATAAGTTTTTTTTTCTGGAAGAAACGTTGACAGGTCCTTAACTAGACAGTGCTATTGAATGCCAGTATAATTACCTGGGCAAATCACACAAAGTATGCAGACTGTCATTCATTTCTGGCACTACTCATATTCTCAGGCCTTACTAATTTTGCACCTGTCTCTTCTGTCTTCTCAGCTGGAGACTAATATTGTAGATATTTTGACTTACACAGCTGAGAAGTCCGATTGCCGTGAGTTGGGACGAAGTCCGTTCAGAAAAAAAAAAAAAAAGCCACATTGCTGTGGCAATTGCTACTTCTGCTAACATTTCTTTTTCCTGTCAGTGTTTTCAAACTCCTATTATTTTTGGTAGGAATTAGAACTACAAAATCTGTAGATTATTGGTATTCACTTGTTTCATTTTTCCGCTTATTCTCCTTATGGGTAACTCTGGTATAACAATAAGCAGTACTTCCACAGCTAACCAAATTCCCTTTCGGATTCAAAGAATTTCAAACAGAAGACATTTAATGATTTAAGTGCTCATTGTGGGTTATTCAACTTGTGGAAAACAGATGAACCTGAAAATAACAAACGTGACATCATCTGAAACAGAGAAGTTACTCATATTACATCCAGGGAAATAAAGTTACTAAGTACAATGTAAGGAAAAAGACTTGATGTGTCCTGAATTATTTTGATTTCATAATTCAATAATTCTACACTCTAAGAATTATTGGAAGAAAGCAGATGGTATGAGCAGTTTCCCTAAAATTACTTTTGATTATCATAAAAATGGTGGATTTGGGCAAAAACTTTAGGAAGCAAACATACATTATGCCAAAAAAAAAAAAAAAAAAGAAAAAGATTATGAACTAACCAGCCAATGAGCTGCAGGAGAGATGCTGGGGAGCTGATTTATCCTGCTCAGTGAAATAGGTGACTGCAACAATATTCATCCCATTTAAGCTTGCAACCTTCCCTGTCTAATTTCCTCACCAGCCAAATCTTTGGCTTTGTCCTGTTTACTGTAGTTATCTGTGTTTGCCCGGTAGGGTGCTAAAGGCACAGAATGCAATTTTGGGTTCTCTCTGTGTGTTTGGTAAATGCTGTATATGCAACGCTTTGCTTACACGACGTAACTACATTGTATACGTGAGCTACATCTAATCACTTTGCAAAGCCAAACAATTACATTTTCAGTTATTTTAACAATTGTGTTCTGTTAACCCCTCTGGAAATGCAGTATGGAATATAACAAGAGAATCTTAACCTTCTTATAGAAAATTAAACTTCCTTACAGAAATCTTTTTTGAAGTATGTAATCTTTATTAAATTCCTTTGCCCAACTTAAAATTGCACAGAAAGACCTCACTCATTAAGTATTTCATGTAAAGGGGATTATTCCATCTTTTTGTCTTAAAGTCTTCTGTTGTAATTTTGTCTTAATCTCTTCTAGAGATTTCTATTCGTTCTAGCCCTATTAAATTTTATGGGACTCTTTTTTCATGGCAGAATGAGCTGTATAGACAGTTAGCTGCTCGTTGTGCAAATTTTCTGCTGTTGAAATGTTGCTCAGTAGGATGCCACTTTCCGGATTCTATCTGTTTCTTTAATTTCGCATTGTTCTCCAAAAATGCCCCACATTAGTAAGGTTCACCAAACACTTCCCATTCTTCTCCTCTCTGCATGGTCACTCACATCCAAATTTGGATCATCAGCCAGATACATTGTCTTGCTCTTATCCATCACAGGAGCGAGGCACAGAACTACAGCATTAATGAATCCTGATTAATTTTGTCTTCGTGGATTTGGAAATGACTAGTGCTGGGGGTTCTTTTTTTCTTTTGTTCTTTTTTTGTCTATATATGGTTAGTATAATTAGGTAGAAGACAGTTACCTAACCTTTTGATGAGCATTTGTAGATGCTAAATTCTGAATAAACCACAGAGGATGATCATGTTATGTTCATTACATTTTACAGTGAAATATCTTTGCAGAGTCCTCAGTAAATTCTTCCACACATCTGGATTTTATTTTTTTTTTAATAAAGCACAGCAAACTTTAAAACTTTTTACTGTATCTGGTCTATATGGATTAGACACTCCTCTTTTTAGCCAGTAAAGCATCACTCGAATCAGCAACAGTGGTTATGAAATAAACTACTCATTTAATAAAAAATGGTGTTTGTAAGGAGAGGAAAAGGCACGTGGGAAGATTCATTCCAAGAATGATTCATCTGAGCAAATCTAAGATATTCCCATATCGAAGCTGAATCTCTTGACAGTCCACCTAGACAATACCTGTCCTCCCATAAAGATTTCAGCTGTGTCTGCAACCCTCTGAATCTAACACAGATGCTTTGAGTGCTTAAAAAAATGAATGGCAAAGGGACTGAATTAGGGTCTATTAGTGTTCAGAGTATATTTTCCTCCTTTGTGTTCCAAGGTGATCTTTTATTTAGAAAAACAGAAAAAAAGAAAGCCCTAAATATCATCTTACACTACATAGAGTCCTTTGGTTATAGAAAGTGTGGCTCTAATCTATAAAAAAGGTTAGGTAGAAGTAAGACTGCGTAGTGTCAGTAACATGAATATTCAATTAGTTAAGAGCTTGTGAAGCTCAGAAAACTTGCTTCAGTTTAACTAAATCAATTTGAAACTGAGCAAGCTGACCAGATGCATTTAGGTACATTTTAACCCTTTTTGAATGGCAAAGCTACGCAAAAGCCTCAACTAAGCAAAACAGACGCTAACGGTAGTTAAATCAGTTGAAGTGTATCTACATTAGGAGCTCACGCTGCCTATGCAAGAGCGTTTTAAAAACAGTCTCCTGCTGCAAAAAAAATACCTCCATCATCTATAGAAAAATAAAGATAAAAGGGTAGAGCTGTAGAAGTGTATCTACATTAGGACCTCACGCTGCCTATGCAAGAGTGTTTTAAAAACGGTCTCCTGCTGCAAAAAAATACCTCCATCATCTATAAAAAAATAAAGATAAAAGGGTAGAGCTGTGACACTGGCAAACCATTGCTGTCCCCTCCCGTTGTTCCATTATCCCTTTCCCTTTACGTTGTCCGTTCGGAGACTTGATTCTTGGGCTTTGCTGCTGGAAGGAACCGTTAGATCACAGGCTGTGGACTCACAGCCCCGCAGCTGCATTAGCGTGATTTAACAGACTTAACAAATTTTTCGCCGACCGGGAGCCACAGGAACAGTTGTGGGGCATGCTCTTGGCCCACCCGAACAGTGAGGTAATGCACTGAAGCTTAAACTGCATCGAAGGAGGTTTAAGCGAAGTCACATTACCTTGCATTTGGGACAGATTAGGAGCACGCACATGGGCAGTTACCATCCAAAAATACATCTCATCCAAGAGACAGTAACCTATTAGGCTCCCACAGCTCCTTCATGTGCTGAAGCCATAAGTCTTGTCTGCTTTATAATGTAAGCCATAAAATTTCAACTGGTTGCTCATGCACTGGGCCCCCGGTAATCTCTCCGGGGCAGGAAGCACCATCTCAGCTGCAGCTGAGTGTCACTGCGTCCCACACACTAATGAGCTAATTCAGAGCATCGTGATGTAAACCAGACAGTGTCTGCAAGTTAGGGGGAAATTTTAGTCTGTTTTTTCAGGAAAGAGCCTGCTGTAGTCACACTGTGTGTCCTGTCCCTCCTTCAGACTGCTTTCTAGTAGCCTCTGAACAGACTGGCTTAACTGAGACAAGCTGGGCACAGAGATAAAGGATAAACTGTATATTTTTTATAAGATTCATGCAAATAAGCAGCTATATAATGGAGTGAAACCCTAAAAATCCCCCTGCCGAGAAGAAGGTTCTGCTTTTCAGTCAACCCCATATTAGAAACTAGAAAATCCACTTGGCAGAATATGTTGCAAATGAT
>NW_009647680.1:9000384-9050770 GCF_000708025.1 Charadrius vociferus
TATACAGAATCTTACCTCATGCTTGAGAAGGCACAAAAATGCGAGTGAAACTTTGGTGGTAGACATTCACAATGTCTTTCTCCCATTTAGGCCATTTAATAGCCAATATGATGGGTGGTGTCACATTGTGTCTTGGTGTGGTTGTAGTTGTCTCAGTACCGTCAGCAACAGGGAGAGTGCAAGCAACATTTTGACCATATTGTGTATGACAATGTGAAAAGTTTGAAATGCCCGCATCACCAGGAGCGTAGTCTTGATGCTGGAGGTCCAACAGAATCTCCGGATTTTCTTGGAAAGTCTTTGTTACCAGTGATGCTATCTAACCTGAGCTACAGCCCTGCTGCACTATAGCCTGTGCCTGGCTGCTAAAGCTGGATGAGTTGTTCCTCAGCCAGAGTGCCCTGTTTCTCTCTGACTTTGCAAGGCTCCAGTTCCAGGGTGCTGCCCAGTGATGAATTTGTCATTCACCGCAGATGCTGGAAACATCCCCCAATAAAACAACCAGCCTCCACAATTACAGGGTACTCCATGAAATACGAGTAGGCATTCCAGAGTTTGGCTGGGTTGTATCCTAATCCCTCAATGAAATACATATACATTTCCTGATGCGTGTATTAACTTGAAAAAGACTGAGACATTGGAATTCTCTATCCTATCTTTTATTTTGAATAACTGGAACATCCTTATTTGTACTGTTTAAAATTTTAATACAGCCTTCCGCTCAGCATGAAGTAGAACTACAAATGTCATTGCGTGTGACCTGTGAGATGGGTATGATGACCCTACTAAAGAAGAGCTGAGGGGTCGCTTGTTCCTTACTTTTTTGTTTGCATTATTTTCAGATGCAGGGTTATAATAATGCGTGTTTAAAAGGGAAAAGCATGGCTTTGAGAAGAACTGATCACACAGATAGAAGCATAAGGTCAGGTGGAAACTGCTGCTAGGAGCCTTCAAAACTTAAGTTACTTTAAGTAGGTGATTCTTATTGTATGTGTTAACCTCAAAGGGCAATTGTTGTGGAATACAACTGAACTCAGAAGTGTATAATAGGCAAAATGTGGTTAGCAAACAGTATGTATCTGAGAAACCAGAGGGTCCTTATATGACCTTCCGGCATCCTCTGTGTGATTGGGTAGAAGATAAAATACCCAAGTGAGCACATCAATGTATTAGCATAGATTTAGTCCAAGTCTGTAGAGCAAGAAAAAAAAACAACTTTCGTGTATTACTTGCTTGTGTCTCCAAAACGCACCAAGTATCCAATCTATTAAAGGAGGGGAAGGAATGGTTTCCTTGTGTAATTGGTGATTTTGAAGTGTTGCCATTTAAAGTGTGTTCGGGTACCTCTTCAAATGCTGAGGAAGAATCTGCCAGGCATCGTTAGGACAAACAAACCCTTGTACACTTGATGGTGTCGAGTTTTGCATGTCACATCTGCTTCCAGGCCTCTGGTAGTGATTTTTAGATTGATTTTGAGAGGTCCCTTTTGTAATAAATTGTTTAATTCTGTATGCACAATGGGGGGGCAGCTGCTGCTGGCTTTCACAGCACAAAGGACAAAACTGTGCATTTCGATGGTGATGTTAGCAGACGAGAGGTTTCTAGCTTTCTTGAGATCTGCTGCCAATCTGGGACTTGTCTTTCAGAAGGTTTTATTACTGCTTTTTTTCCTCCTCCTGCCCCAATTGTCATATGGTGGCATAGTACATAAAAGGTCATTAAATGGGTTGGGCAAATGGGCTTATATTGAATTTTTGGTAAACTGGATTCAGTTTTGAGAATGGTCTAAGCCCGCAGATCACTGTGTTCAATGGCCATTTGTGTCTGCATCTTTCCTTGATATTTATGGTAAACTTTATAGGCAGTACAACAATGCAAGTAGCAAGAAGTCCATTAAGAAACACTGCTTCAGCTAAGTGGAAATTGAAGACAGTGGGAGGCGCATTTCTCCAAGGGTTCAGGGACATTTGAATTTCAGAGAGCACAGATTTTTCATCCCAAACACCGTAACAGCAAGAAAACTAGATGCCCTTAAGGTTACCTTGGCCTGGTCAGAAGATAATTTCACCAGAAGACAACATAACTGCAAAAACCATCAATTTTGTTACATTAAAAGCAAATCTTGCAGATGCCTGGTGATTGTGGGGAATACACCTTATAGCTGCAGTTCCAGAGCCTTTGAGGGTTTCCACTACTTTCTGCTCTGCAGCACGAGCTACTGTCCACACAGGGACTTCCCACTTCGTCCCCAGGTGCCAAAATTCACTTCAGATGCGCTTTCCACTAAGAGCAGATTCATGAGACTTACAGTCTCTTCCCATGTGAGACCAGGTTCGGTGCATAAGCTGGCATACCTCTATCCATGAAAAAACAAAAAAAAAGGACATGCTGAGAAGATGACAAAGGCGTTTCTTTCCAGCCTTGCAACTAGCAGTTGTGCTGGGATAAGCATCGGAAGTGTGGGGACCTCGAAAATGGCTCTTTGCATCTTCTGGAATTAAACCTTCAGCGAGAACTGATCAGATCCTGACTGCTATGTGCTGTGAGCAACTAGATTTGTAAGGAAGGCATTTGAGGCAGTGAAATTAGGCAGCCTGCGGGCAGGTGATGGAGAACTAAGGCAGGTCAGGGCATTGAAAAACATCTTTCCATTCAGTCTGCAGTTTCCCTATGTATCGCGCAGATCACCCGTAACAGCGAGGGCTTTAGAGCCCTTTTTTGGTGCGCCTCTTCTAAGATGATTTTGCAGAGTAAACTCTTTCTGAACCTTGCAAGGAAGAGGCGGTGGGCATGCAGCAACGGGGAGGAACAGAGCTCTGGACTGAGTCACTGTCATGTCCTCAGGAAACTCTCCCGTAAGAGCTGCTCCACAGCCTGGCACTTTAATGAAGCTCTTTGGTAGGAAGTGAAGGGCTTTTAATGTATTTTATAGCTGCACATGCTCATTTCCAACAAAAATAAACTTCGTAAGACTTTTTTCCCAAAGATCATAGCATACAGAGGTGACTCGTGGCTCGGCTGTGTATTTACCTGTTCCCCTGCCCTTCTAATTGCAGAACAAGCCTGTGCAGGCACCGAGGGGAAAGAATGATCTTCATATTCTTCATTACTCACTTGTAGCTTCACCTCCCGTGAATTATGACTCATTTTCTCACTCCTGGGACATCTCTCATATAAACCGATCATACAATAATTCACCAGAGGGGTGAAAAATTAACTTGTCTTCTTAATACAGAAGTTAAGAAAATAGGCTAATATTTCATTTCCCTAGAAGAAACCAATGTAATAGGAGCAGACAGGTCACACTCTGGAGTGCAGCCCAAGTGAAAACATACCTCAGCTAAACCGGGGGACTGGTAATAGAAAAGTAGGCTGAGTTTGCTGCATAATCTTGAGTTACCTCCACATTTATTTTTTTTTACCCTATGTTATTTCTTCCTCCCTTCTTTCCCCATAACTTTAGAAGTTACTCGGCTGTGGCAGCACTGTAAACTGAAGCCTCTTTCCAAGTATGTGTGTATGGAAAATGTAGTCATTTGGCACTGAAAACGTCCCACAAGAGACATCGTTTCTGCAGTGGAGACAGGTGCTCCATATTCCTTTTATTTTTTCTTTCTCTAATGTCTTGCATCATTCACCATGGGAGGGACATATTCGATTGACCCGCTGTTGGTTTAGATGACAAATTAATTTCATGTCAGCCTCCAAACAGCCCGTTAACAGTAATCACCTGGGACTACCTCAACCAGCGTAGAAGAGACATTTAACTCTTGACAGAAAGGTAAATCTTTCGGAATCCTGTTGCTGAGCCATCCAAACCCCCGTGGCTCCGTGCCCCACATTGCCAGGGAGGACTCCTGGCGTTTGAACTTCAGCCCTACCAAAAGTTTAGATTAGCTTCTGAGCTGATATTTTCCACAAAGGGGAAATTAAATAATGAGTCTTTATTGTGAAGGCACACAGCCTTGTCTCTTCCTATTTATTATACGCTCTCCCTGGCGTGATTACATACAGCGAGAAAAGTCTTGCTGCTTCACACCGAGGATGGCTGTGACAGAGAAACACCACTCACCAGCACAAGCCCATTTAGTTTTCATTAGACCCCCTTGCCCTCTTTTTCATCTTTCTTGTCTCCTGCCTTCCCCATTCTCTTTTATATTCTCACTTATGCCTACCTGGTAATGCTTCATTGCTCTCAAGCCACTACAAGTACCTCGCTTCACCTTTGTCTTGGCAATCAGTTTGCTGCCCGTTTCAAACCACTTTCACAGGCAATGACCACTGGGGGTTACGGTCTCTCATGTCAAACCCGAGCTGCTGGGCTGGCTCGAAAGGCAGCGGCGTGTAACAGTCAGCTGATGTTGGAAGTTGTCTGTGCCTCTATTTACCTGTGTAGAAAATACCGGTGAAAGTACTGCATTTACAAAGAAAATTGTTGCCTTGAGGTTTTTGTTTTGTTTTTTTTTTTTCCAGATATGTACAGGAATTCTTAGACAAAATAGATTATAGCAAACAACACAGGTTCTTCCTACTGTCATTTAAAATGTATCAGTAATAGGATTGTCCCCATAACGCAGCATCCCAGCAGGATCCAGAGACCCTTACCTGCATTTTGGCCACCTCATGCTGTACAAACGTAACAAAAGACATTGTGGCTGAGAAAGGTGCAGAGTCACACGTTCAACCCCCACTGTTCTGGAGTTTATTGTACAGCTATCGCAGCTATTGTACGGTATGTGCAGTGCATACGCATCTCCCGGGTAGAGCATAACATCTGTTTGTCAACACACAGCAATAATGAACTGTCACAGAGACACAAGCAGAAAAAAAAGCTTCATTCAGCTCACCCGGCAAGGGAAATGTAGGTCAGTGGAATATCATTACTGAAATTGGAATTTATCTGGGACACCAGGACTAATAAAACTCTTCTCCGACAAGTGCTATGGCATCATTAATGACCACGAGTTGTCATGGCAGTCTCTCCTGCCTTTATTCTGAGAAGTTGCCTTTCACCGCTGGAAGGCCCCAGTTCAATACTGGGTTGCATTGTTTGATTCATTTCCAATTTATTTACCAAATTACTGCCTTCTTCAACCCCCTGGCTGTCTTCCATGCATATGCTGCCCGGACCTGAGCCGCCTTAGCTGTATGTTATCTAACAGGATCACAACCCTGCTAGGAATGACCTATATTTGGCTTGTTCTCCAGCATTTAATTTTGAGCAGTAAAAGCTAATTTTCTTTTGTGCTGAAAGAACATATGGGTTCATTGTGAGGGAGAAGAATTGTTTGAGCGCTCTATTGAAGTCGGATATTTTTAGGTGCGTGTAAGATCAAAGCTCTGATATCTCTTGGTGCAGTAATACATGTACCAATATGTAACAGCAAAAGAATCTTTTTCCGTGTCTCCATTCAGAGCATTTTCATTACATTTTAAAGCTGCCTTTGACATTTTTGTGCCATATACAGCTCTTTAATGCAGCATTAGCTGATGTGAAGTGTGCCAAGCCCATTTAAGCACAGAATGTGTAGATATGGAATGAAACAAGTTTTATCAAGAGACAGCAAACTTCAAAGTTTCCAGAGGCTGAGCTTAGATAAACCTTATTAAAACATGATAACAGTTGAAATAGGGTTCAGACTTTCTCAAGCAGTTTTTGGTAAAACTTGTTTCTCAGAATTCTGAAATACTGGTTAAGGGTATTTCACACATTAATTCATTCTGTCTGCTTCAAGTCCTGGCTTCCAGTCAATAGAAATGCATCCAAGCTGTCAAGTTTACATCTAGGCTTTGCCAGAGTGTGAAGTTGTTTATATCTAGAGTTCTGGAGCCAGCTGACATCTACACACTTAGGAAAATTAATTCAAATTAATTGGAGGTGTGAACTTAGAGCATCGCAGTTCAAGTATCTTAAAACCCCATGTGGAAACTCTTATTCAGATGTAAAGTGTCCTCAGTTCTGAATATAATCTTCCTCCGAGATGAGCTATATCTAAATTCACAACTAAGATCTAGTATCATCTTTTAAAGCAGAACTGTTGACAAGGAAATTTCACAGGTGCACCAAATAAGTGATAAACAAACTACTTCAGATTTAGGACTGGTTTGGTTGTCATAAAGTCGTAAAAAAACATCTCAGTCTTTATCCAATCAAGAAGTTTTCAGCTACTTCAAGGGAGATAAAATAAAGGTCATATTTTATGACTCATTAACGGCCATACTTTCAATCTAAAATGGATTGAAATAGCAGAGCTATATTTTGTGTCTAATAAATTAGAAGTCAATTGATTTTCAGTAGCAAGTTTGGAGTTTTTTCCATTTAAATTACTAAAAGATCCAAAACTATAACAAGCAAATAATAGTACCACTATTCCTACAGTGCAACTGTTATTTCTTTTATATCATAGTCTCACAGGCTGACTAGTTTATCATCAGTTCTGTTGTTTCCTCATGTCATAAACTCCTGAGGTGGACCTTTTTGTGTACTTTGTTTTGAACATTCTCTAGATTGCACGTTTGCTGTAACCATAAACTTTTAGCCTGGAGTCTATGTTGTCCCTGGATTGGACTCCCAGAGGTGTTTTACAGTGCAGATTTCCTGCCTAATGCAACAAGTCCCAGTGATTCTCTGGGAAAAAGGAGGGGAAAAGATTCTATTTTTTTTTTCTCTTTCCGCTATATCTCTGTCCCACTGAGACTGTTCCCCCTGTCATCCACATAAAGAAAAAAACACCTATATCTGAATCAGTGAGGAAAAGGGAGGCATCTTACACCAGTAGCTCTTGCTGAAGCAGCAGATCTCTTGAGTGCATGCCTGGGACTGGCTGGTTGGGGAGACACTGCAGCTTAACAACACATTTTGTGTGATGTCCTGCATATCTTGGACTGTTTAACATTATAGGTATTCATACCTTCTCCATGACACTCCACATTTTCCAGAATTCTATACTATTCTTTCATCTCAATGGCCTCTCTTTTTGCATGCATCTTCCAGTTGATGACCAAGGTACACAACCTCTTTTTACAAGTGACTGCTGTGAGAACTGAATGCTGAAGTGCAAACATAGCACCCATCTACACAAACAGATCCAGAGGTGATCCTGAAAACTACAGGCTGATAAGTCTGACTGCTGTCCCTAGTAAGATGCTAATTTGTAATAAAGAATAAAAGCAGTGACCATACAGATAAGCATCACCTGTTGGGAAAGAATTAGCATGGCTTTTATAAAGGGAAATTCTGTCTTATTACATGCTGGAGTTTTACCGTGAATTTGTAAGCACCTCAGTAAAAAGCATAGAGTAGTCATAATGTATTCAGATTTTGAAAAGAAAAAAAAACAAAAAAAAACTGGTAAGTCTTTGTGCCAAATGTTATTAAAGAAAGTAAGTTGCTATGGGAATGGAGGAAAGCAAGCTAAGCAAAGGATAGGAAGGAAAGGGTTGTTAGTTGCTTTTCAGGATGGAGAAGACTCAGCACCAAGATGCCCCTAGGACTGGTGTAAGCATCAGTTTTATTTGACGTTGTCATCAGTGCCCTTAAGAAAGCAAACAGTGAAATCTTTATGCTTTCAAATGATATTAAGCTCTATCAGGTAGTCAAATGCAGGAGCGTTAATGAGGAGCTGCAGAAGAACCTAACAGAACCGAGTAAAAGGGCCGAAAGTTGGCAGATGAGCTCCTATGTAAAAAAAATACAAGCTAATGAATGAATCTAGAGAAAATAGCCTGAAGCGCAGAGATATGATGCTGAACTCAGAAAAGATAGTTGCAAGAAGGAGATCTTGGAGTCACTCCTGATATTTCCCTGAAATAATCATTCCCACATGACAGTGATACCCAAAAAAGTTAATAAAATTTGCTGTGTCATCAGGAAGGGAACAAAAGAGAAGGCAGAGGGCATTATTTTGCTGCTTTGTAAAGCAGATGTGCGCCTATGTTGTGTAGGTCACATTTCCCCACATCAAGAAGGGTACAGTGGATGTGGACTAGAAACAGAAAAGGGCAACTAAAATGATCACAGGAATTGAAACACTTCTTGAAATCATGAAGACAGTGAGTAAAGTGAGTTTAGAAGCGCTGCAATCTAGCGATACAGGAACCAGGGGACACTTAACCAGGGCATGCAGAAGATGGGTTTAGCACAGATAAAAGCCCTTCTTGAGTCCCCGGGTTGCTGCAGCTCTCTTCATGGGAGGTCATAGAGGCAGGTAGCAGTAGCAAGATCAAAAAGGGACAGGACAAATTGACATGAAGTCCATGAACAGATATTTAGGGGAATAAGCGTAATATACCTTCCAACTTCCCTAGTACAGTGATTGCAGGTGCCTGGTAAGCATAGGGGAAAAGAACCACCATGACTGACCAAGTTTGTGTGCTCTCTTTATTCACTATGTCCTGTCACTCATCAAGTTTCCTCATCAAAGACCTTTAAAAAATGTCATCAAAGTATTGAAGGCAGTAAGTATAATTAAATGCCTATAGAGTACATACTTGTACAGGACAAGATTGCTGGCTCCATACCTGGACCAGCACATAACCCATCTAGATACCTCATGAAGTCCACCACCTTTGCACCTCTCAGGAAAGTTACCAAGGTCTTCTTGGAGATCCCACAGCTACCTACAAGCATGGACAATAACAAAACCTCACTCTGTCACTGCCTGCTTTTTCCTGCCCTGGCAAATCTCCAATGTCCTCTTTCCCGTGGATGTATATCCTCCTCAGCAGAAGATTACTCTTCTCTCACTGGTCTCTACCCTTATTAAGATAGCTGGCAGGAGGCAAAGTATAATAAAAAAAAAATGTGTTTAAAAAACTCTTAGAAAGCAAGAAGAGCTCTAACAGATTTGGGAGGCAGAACTTCTCCTGAAAAAACATTTGTCCTTTTCCATTGTCTCTCATTTTTCCATGCATCTCCTGTTTCTATTTTTTATTATAATTTCTATTAAATTGACCAATATGTTTTTATTGATCTGTGGTTTCCAACACCTCCTGTAAATATTTTTTATTTTTTATTTTTCTTTTCTTTTCTTTTTTACATTGACATCCCATTCTTGTAGTGGGCACTCTGTTTTAAGCAAAAGATTACTCAGCGTAATTAATAGTTCAGCAATTTCATACCTGAGTTCTTCCGGAACTCTTGGGTGAATACCATCTGGTCCTGGTGATGCGATACTGTTAATTTTATTGATTCACTCTTAAAACTTTTCTACTGATACTCTAATTTGAAACAGACTTTTGAATTCACCCCTTTTAAGGAAAATTTCTGGTGTGAGAATCTCTCTAAACACATCAACATTGATCATGGAGAAGATTTCCTTTTTTCTGTAGCCCTGTCTTCTCTGTATGATCTTTTTCCTTCTTGATCATCTCTCAGTCCTACAAACTTTCTGCCAGATTTCCTTATTCTGGTGCTGGGAAAAAAAAAAGTTTTCATTTTTATGGTTTTAGCAATATGTTCTTCAAAATGATTTTTTTTTCTCTTTTGTCCTACTGTGTTATCCTTTTATATTTAACTAGTTCTCTTCTGTTTTCCTTTTTTTTGGAAGGTTTCATTCAGCTTTCTGAGGGATATCTTTTCAGTTCAAACACGTTTTTTCACCTTGCTTGTTTAACCATATCAGCTTTGGGGTTTTGGTCTTCTTTTTCTTTTTCTATTTTTTTTTAATCTTTCTAGTCTTTTTGATGGGTTAGCCCTTTCACAACAGTCTCTACAATTCACCCCCAACCATGATGTGAAAGGACAAAAAATCCCACATCCAAAATAGCGTCTGCAGTCTGACACAGATACATATAAATAGCCCCCAATTTCAAACAGAACTCATAGGCTATACAGAAATTCCCTGCTGAGCTTTTAAAATGATTCTCACACTTGCCTTACTATGGAAATCATCTCCTTCCAAGGACCAAAATTAAACAGTTATAGGTTTCCTTTTTAGTTGTTTATATATTTGATGGAGGTGCTGTTTCTATAAATACACACAGCAATTGCTTAAAATTGATTCCATTGCTTATTTAACAACTTTAATTTTCACTGAGTGCAGGGCTTAAAATGCTAGCACATGTCGTGTTTGCCTGGGTCAATTTTAAGAATAACATGATCTGCTGTATTCGCTTCCTTTTTAGTTTAGCTTTTGCGGTGTAGGTTGAAACCTGCCCTTGAAAGTGTGGATGGCTCCCATTAATATCAATGGGAGCCATGTGTGTGCGCTGAAGGACTAAGTACTAAATTTACCCCCTAAGCACTTCCCCCATAATGACTGAGTGTCCTATTACAAAGTCATTCTTTAATTACCATTTTTTGCACAAACTTTTTCTTTTAATATATTCCGACTGATGATACAATTAATTCTCTGAAGTAGGTGTCATTGCATAATAATTGGAAATACCATTAGTATTTTCATGCACTTTCCACAGTCAAACTGCTTTACAAATATTTACTTACTTTTTCTCATAGCATTTTTTGGACTACAGTGATGTAGCTATCTGAACATTTCTCAATTTTATATTTTAATCCTTGCCTACAGCTAGTGCTCCAGCAGTACGGTAGAATACATAATTTTACATTGCCTGTAACTTTTTCCTGATTGAACTTGGTTTTGCCTCTTTGTGTTTTACAGCGCTACGCCACAGCCACATCTGTGTTTTCATTCTGAATTGGATTCCTTCACAATCACAGACACTGCTTGCAATTAAATGCATAGAACCTGCTGCTTTAATTGAGTTCAGTCCAATTTGTCACTTCAAACTTCGGAAAATTATGTGTAAGGAAAGATTTACTTGCCAGTTTGATTCAGCTAAAGTTGATGGAAAACCTTTTGATCACTCAGCCATTAAACACATTTCAGAGTTGTGCCAAGCTAATTGCTTGAGCTTGCTCAAGTTTATTTGTATTTAAAACAATCTAAGTTGATATTTTCCAGGGCTGTGCAAACCATTATCTAAGCGTGCATTTGTGTTTCCATAGTTTAGAGTTTTGGGGGTCTGATTCTGCCCTTACACACCCACTGGTGTAGATCAAGCACAACTCCATTTTCTTTGGGAAAACCAGGGGGGGAAATGGTGCAGTAGCGGGTGCCAACCCAAATTTGTATGTCCATCTGTTAACTGGTGCAATCAGAAAGTGACAGAGCCACAGCAATGTTTATTTATTGTGGAGCACCTGCTTCTGGTTATGACAATAAATCTAATGGTGCCTCAGCAGCTGAAGTGTAGACATGCCCTTTGGGATCTCGCTGGACCAGGGTGGAAGCGTCCACTGGGAGCACAGCTGTAGATTACTAATAACAAGGCCTCCAGCTTTAGGGGGTCATGATCAGCATTGTTGCTGCTTTGCTTCGAAGAAATGCAGTGGGGTTTTTAAATCCCTTGGTTCCTGGGTAAAACCAGTAATGGGAACTGCAAATTGGTTTTGCTTTGGTCTCATTACTTTAAGTAAAGGAAAAGCCTATGTTCAATTTGAAGTGAAGGGCAGAGTCTTCGTCTTAAAGACTTCATTAGAGGTCATGTAATGCCAATTTAGGGATATTTTGTCAAAGAGTATAAAAAAGATTCACGTTATCAAGCCAGTTCCTTGAAGAAAGATAGCCACAAAATAAAACCTTAATACTTAAACTGTGTAGATCTTACAAGCAGGCTAGAGCTTCTGGGCATTACAGAAATACATATGATAATCATCCAGGTTGAGATATGGAAGTGTGAAATATGTACACAAGAGAAGGAGGTGGAAGGGATAGTCGTCACTGTTCTGCTTGTTTCCATTAGATACATTTCCAAAAATAAGGACTAGACACTACCATCACATACCTAAATTTCAAGGATGGGGATCTGGTCTGCTTCTTATCTGGCCATGGGCTACAAGTCTTAAAGGAACTAGACCAGTTAAACTCTGCCTGGATTCCCCTAGAATAACTGGTTTGCAAGTGCAGGGACTGAGAAAGTCATCCGTCTAGTGTCATAGGAAACACAGGTTCAGTTCTCCTCTTCCTAATCAGGCTTGCATGTTTTTTAGCTGATCACTGGATTTTTCTGTCATATAGCCTTCTTATTTACAGAAGGGAAATAACACCTCTTCCTTACTTTGGAGGTTTGTTCATAGGGTATCAACAGGTCATGGAAAAATTCTCAGGTGTCTTGATAGTGCATAAGGTGATTCAGAGTGTTCATGTAAGCACTTTTCACCTCAAAATTCACTTCTCCTGTAAAACTGACAGATTAAGGCTTTGAACTTCAAGAGGAGATGTTGTCTCAACCTGCTTCACTGGTGAAGTTGTTTGCTTTCTAGTAAAAGATAGGCCATCTTATTGTCTTGTTGGTCCACAGCTGGCATGAAAACACATTGATAGACACATCAGATCTCAGTAAGTCGGCAACCAAACTGGCAGTCCTCCCCCTGGCCCTTAAAAATTCAGCATAAAGATATCATGTAGAGAGAAAGATAATTCTTGACAGTGACATTTCCGTGGTTCCCTTCTCCCTTGATGGAGTATGAAGACGCTTCATTAGAATTGCAAGTAGTCACCCTTTGGCATGAATATTCTCCAGAGCTATGTTTTCTGTTCCAGGATCGGTGTAGTGGAACAGGCTGATAGGAGTGGCACGGAAACATCGGTTTTAGTCAGACTTCCTTAAATTTGTCAGAAAATTTGCAATAGTTTTTAGATCGGACCTGCATACCCAAAGGTCTGTACAGACGTCTCCTTTCATTTGTTTTTATGGATGTAAAAGCACAAATAACGCAAGAATGAATTTTGTATATTGTTTCAGACTGGCATTTATACTGTATTCTCATTAAGGTTCTCTTTATATTATTTTAGATTACAGTATTTATATTTATAGTCTTGATTTTCTGGGCATGATCTCTTAGGATACACTTGACCTAGAGCATATCACTTAGAAGTGAAGTTTTGAACATTTAACTACTATTACATAGGTTGTCTAAATTACTGTAAGCAGAATAAAAAGCCCAAATGTAAGCTCCAAAGGCAATTGTGTTTTGAACCCAGGGAAGCATCTGGTAAAATGTTCTTAACAATATTTGCATTTTAACTAAATAAGCAAGTGTTTACTAGGCACAAGAGAAGGAAAATAAAATTCTGGCTGCATCCCAGATTAACAGACAGCTCAAACTGGTGGAGATAAAATAAAAATATCTTGGTCTGGAAGACTCGCAAAAAACAGCCTCTCATAGTATTTTTGCATTCCTCCAAATATCTCAGAATCTCAAAACTGTCTTCGTCAGGATTCCTTGATGTCCTGCTTGCCTTTTTTCTGTTCTTCTTTATCTTCTGTTATCCCTTATTTAAAATCCACATCAACAAACTAGGAAATGTCTTTTCGCTACAGTAAAAGCGCATTTGCATGCACCTACGTGCCTGGACTAGCATTGTTTTCCTTTAGATTTTCCTTGGTGCAGCTCTGTTCTTCGCCACCATGGCAAGCCTGTTTTAGTGGTAGAGTTGGTATCTCGTCTACTCAGAACAGGCTGAGACAGCCCAATCGCTAAAGTGTTGATCTGTCTGTACGATAATCCTACTCTTACAACTGTCATTGTATTTTGCACCTGGGAAGGTTACAAAACGAAGCTTGAATAAAATGATAGTTTGGGCAATATCGGCTGAGCTCTATGAAGTCTAAGTGCTTGGTCAGATGAGCATTTACTCTGTGCTTAACCAGCATATCAGCCAAAGCACGTCTCCTGGAGGGTCTCCTGTCTATAAGCAGAATGACCTTATGGAAGGTCTTGCTAGAGGACCAGGCACTGACTTTGGGACATGGCTTGTTCATCTTCTCCAGCAGTAAATGTAGCTCAAAACTAAATAAGATGGCGCTGTAACAACGGAGTCCCTACATGATGTTGCAGGAGCCCGTCCCTCACTGCCCACTGTTGGTGGGAATGCTCCCCAGCTTCTTCTTTACTTCCATTAGATCTGTATTTGATTTATATGAGGTGGTATAGGTTTATTTGTGTGTGTTTGTGTACTAGGAAGTATTTCACTGTGTATTGAAGTGGAAGGAAGAATTCTTAGGTTTGTATTACTGTTGTTTTAATCATAGAATGATAGAATGATTAGAGTTGGAAGGGACCTTAAAGATCATCGAGTTCCAATGCCCCTTCCATGGGCAGGGACACTTCCCACCAGACCAGGTTGCTCCAAGCCCCATCCAACCTGTCCTTGAACACCTCCAGGGATGGGGCATCCACAACTTCTCTGGGCAACCTGTTCCAGTGTCTCACCACCCTCAAACAAAGAATTTCTTCCTAATATCTAATCTAAATCTCTGCTCTTTCACTTTAAAACCCTTCCCCCCCCATCCTATTGCTTCACTCCCTGATTGAGTCCCTCCCCATTTTTCCTGTAGCCCCTTTAGGTACTGGAAGGGGCTCTAAGGTCTCCCTGGAGCCTTCTCTTCTCCAGGCTGAACAACCCCGACTCTCAGCATGTCTCCACAGGAGACGTGCTCATGTAATGGGCCTCCATAGCAGAGTGTTACCTTCTACAAGAACAACAGACACTTTCCTATAGAAAGAAAAGAAAATAAAGGATGGGAGAGGCAGCCTAGGGACCTGATACAAATAATTATCTCACTTTTCTGAAAAATTTAACAGGTGTAGGTGCATGTGCACATGTATGTGTGTAATTGTACACAGGAGTAGTCATGACTGTTTTAGCATAAGTCTCCTAGAATATGTTCTTCTCTGCTTTTGTGTTTAAGAAGAAGCAAAAGTTAAAAATTGCCACCATCACCAAGCAGTTGGCTCCATTACCATACGACTTGAATGACAAACAGGGGATGTGTTGGTCTATAATTACCCATTTCTGAGTTCTCCCATGAGACCGGAATACCATCAGCTATCCAGAAAATTTTATCTCTTTCCTGTTATCCTGGAATGGGCTGTAGCAATAACTGAGCCTACCCTGGTGCAGTTTCCTCACTCCTGACTTCCTTAGAGAATGAAGGCAGCTTTCACAGGAGCTTTCACAGGAGAAGCTTCATGACCACATCAGTCAGTGCTCATATTAATAAAGGTTTTTGTGGAGTCTGTCTCTCATACAGAATTCAGTGCCTCCCATATACCCCTGGGTGGAGAGCAGGGACCCTACTGCAAGCTTTGAATACACAAATGAAACTCTCCTTCTTCCAGCTCCAAAAAAGCTCCATTCTTTCTGCTGAAAATGCAGTTTTTGTGAGTTCTAGGCAAGGTTTTCTTGGAGATCCTACGACACAGACAAATGCAACACTATAAAAAGATGTCAAGATAGCATCGCTTCAAAATAAATCCAGTCACTAGTCCTATGTGTCGATATATGGACAAGGAAAATCCTAACTTCCCCACACTACTCCCTCAGCTTCACTAAACCGCAATAGGACAGGTAGTCCATGCTCTCCATAATCCATACAGTCTTATCTGCTGAAAATTCACCACATATTGAAATTATAGTATGGGTGAAATTTGCTAACAGTGTAGGAGGACATATGGACAAAGAGAAATGAAGAAGTCAACAGCAGCAACATCACGTCTTTGTCCTTCTTGGGATTATGTTGGTTTGGGACATTCACGTTTTCAAGGTTCTATTAATTTATACATATACATATACCAAGTTACATGCATATGTAAATAAATTTGATGCATATATATGATGGAGGCATGAAAGGCCTAATTCCACAGCACAGTTAAAGTTGCAAAGTTTTTCCATGATCTGTCAAGAATGACAGGGTTAAAGACACTAAGTTACATCCATGACTTTCTCACAGCCACCCTGAAATGCACGTTCACCCAGCCTGTTAACTCCCATTTTAAGATTTCTGTATGGAAGTGCTTCCAAAACAGCATCATTTAGATTTTCCATTTAGCTCACTTAGAGGGGAGGTTGATAGCATATATCTGCTTCCCAAATTATTCTTTTTCATAAGAAGGCCATGGGCAGTCAGAGTATATAATGGGAGTTGTGTAATGGGACTTGTGGGGGCTATAAAGCACCTCTAAACAAATTAGACCTTAAAAAAAAAAACCACAGGAAAAAAAAAAACAAAAAAAAACCCAAAGAAACAAAACGCATTAGCCTCATTAATTTCATAGCATTCCTGAAATAACTGACAGTAGCAAAGGGACCAGCACTGATGAAGTATTGCCCTGATAAGGAGCTTAAAAGGCATGTTGCAGAGAGACCTGGAAAATGAATTTATCACTTTCTTCTTTGCAGCAGGAAGTGTGAAGCTGCTCTCTTTGCACCTGTGGCTAATTACTATAGCCCTAAATTGAGGTTACGAGGAATAAGGAAAAATATGCCCCAAGAGGAGAGTCTGGACTGCAGAAAATAGAGGATAGATAGATAGAGAAATACACCAACTGAACGCCAATCCAGGGGAAGACATGGATGGAAATTCTGACCCTAATGAAGTGCGTTGGGTCTAAATGGTGAGGTTTTGATAGTGGGGGGAGATGCAGGGGTGGCTTCTGTGGGAAGACACCAAAAGCTGCCATCGTGTTGCATAGAGCCAATTTTAGCTGGCTCCAAGAAGGACTCACCACTCTCCAAAGCTGAGCAAATGAGCAACACCAGCAGTGCCTCTGTGATAACATATGGAAGAAAGGGTAAAAAGTGCTGGGTAAAAAGTAGATGTGAGAGAGAGGAGTGAGAAAAATGTGGGAGAAACAACTCTGCAGACACCAAAGTCAGTGAAGAAGGAGAAGGAGGAGGTGGTCCAGGCTCTGGAGCACAGTTTCCCTCGAATTCCATGGAGAATACCATGGTGAAGCAGATTGTCCTCCTGCAGCACATGGAGGACCACACTGGAGAAGACATCCACACTGCAGCCTGTGGAAAGCCCACACCAAAGCAGGTTCCTGGTAGACTCTGCTGCCCATGATGGGGAGCCCAGCACGAGCAGGTTTTCTAGCAGGAATCGTGGCCTGTGGGAGACACATGCAGGAGCAGTCTGTTCCTGAAGAACTGTACCCTGTGGAAAGGACCTATGCTGGAGCACTTCTTGGAGAACTGCAACCCATGGGAAGGCACCACATTGGAAAAGTTCAGGGATGACTGTATCCCATGGGAGGGACCTCACACTGGAGTGGGGGAACAGCATGAGGAAGAAGGAATGGCAGAGACGAAGTGTTATGGACTGACCACAATGGCCGTCCCACTGCACTCTTCAGGGGAAAGGAGGTGGAAGAATCATGAGTGAATCTGAACCTGGGAAGAAGGGAGGAGTAGGGGGAAGGTGGCTTTAGATTTGCTTTTATTTCTCACTATCCTATTCTGTTATTAATTAGCAATAAATTAAATTAATTTCCCCAAGTAGAGTCTGTTTTGCCTGTGAAGGTAAATAGTGAGTGATCTCCCTGTCTTTATCTCGACCCATGAGCTTTTTCATTGTGTTTTCTCCCCCTGTCTTGCTGAGGAGAGGGAGTGATAGAGCAGCTTGGTGGGCACCTGGTGGCAAGCCAAGGTCAGCCTGCCACATGAAGTCAGTAAAAATCTTGCCGTTTGGTTCCTAGAGGTTTCGTCCTGGCGGCCAGAGAAGAAACAATCTGAAGGCTAAGTTGTCTGTTTGCGCTAGCCCATAGGAAAAGCCAGGCAGGTAAGAAGCCCCAGCCTTCCTGTCCCTCTGAAGAGAGCCTTCATGAAGACAGGCCTGCACGCTCATTCAGTCCCTGCTTCCCATGTACAAAAAGTGATCGCAGAGGATGTCTGTGCTGCTACACATCGAGACTACATCCTAAGAGCAGACTTGCAACCCAACCTCCTGCCCTGGAAGGGTTATTGCTTCTGGCCTTACCTGGACTTCTAGAGCTCCCCAAAGAGGAAGAATCTGAGCATGTCTGAAGACTTTTTTGCAGTTCCTGCCCTGTAGCAGGTGTCATGGATAGAGGTAAGGCAGAGCGTGCTCCAGAGGGGTTGCACAATTTGGTGAAATTTGAATTTCACTGAAAGACCATTTGGCCCATAACCAGCGGTAAATGCTGGGTGCTGAGGGAGAAGCAAAAGGACAAAGCAAGCACGGAGCCGTCTTTCCTCCAGCTTCCAGTGATCTGCAGCTGAGGAAATACCTAAGCCAGAGGCAGTTTCTGTATGTCTAGCAATCTTCAAGGTTCCCTTTATAGTCAACAGAAATAATTAGGCTGTTCTAAAGCCTCATTATCTCACCATAAGGTAGCTATTTGAAATCAGTCAAATGAATCATTCCCTAGGAGGACTTACTTCTTTCCTGCAACTGTAAGAAGAAGGTGAAAACTAGCCTGCATGCAGGTATCTACCCTGCAGATGAAGTGAAGTGAGGTGAGATGACTGCTACATCTGCAGGTGGGCAGTCAGCAGGGTGGAGGTAAACCTTCTTAGGACCTGAAATGTTTAAAACGGAGCAGAACTTGCAGTATAGCAATTGCCGATGGCATCCCTACACAGGTGCAAAAAGTCAAGGAATATTTTATAGCCGTCCTCGCCCTGAGCACATCAGAGGAAAATTGGTAAAAATAAGTATGCATTGTCTAAGGAAAATATATAAAATATCTCTTTCTTGTAAAGTGGGTGCAGAATAAGTAGCAGATTGGCAGAGTACCCAGTGAAGAGCACACAACTGTGCTATTCCTTGAACTTTCAGGGGGGCATGATAGGGCTGTGTGTTTCATAATTCATCTGAGAGTTTGTCTGCAGTCAAGGCAGAGAAGAGATCAGACATCTTCAAACTCTTCTGTTCCATTAGTCGTTCCTCTGATCAGCACTAGTTTCCCTGCACTCCCTCCCTCCCTCCCTCTGTATACTTCATGTGATTTAAAGAGTAAAATTCCTGCTTCCTTAGCTCTGAGCTGCAGGGGGGCTCACTTTCCCAGCCAAAGGATGCACAGTATGGGGGTATGCTTTGCCGATCTTTTCCTTTTGAATGGGTTTTGAAAACTGATGATGTGATTTTAGCAGATTTTCGCTATAGGACCTTTCAGGGTCTACTGTGGTGAGTTTTGTATTTGGGTGATTTGAAAACAAATATTTGGAGCCAGGTGGCTTCTTGCACAAAAAAATGTTGATGTAAAGGAGGGAAAAGAGCAATTATTTTAAAGTTTGCTTTCTCTCCTGTGGCTAATTCACCCAATTATAAGCTGATGACTGTTTGCTTGGTTCAGGAAATGGGTCAATGAAAGGTTTCCTACAGGCACAAAGAAAAACTTGCACTTACTTTAGATAAAGAAAAACAAGCAAAAGAAAAAAATAGTTACAGACTGTTCCGCCAGCAAAGTCTCAACAGAGGTAAGTCCAGAAAGATCAGCATTACTGTCCTCCAGAGATCTCACTTGTAAAATAAGCTCTTGAAGTCAGAAACTATCCTTTTATTGCCTGTTTGGGAAATGCCTATGATTCTGGATCCCCAACCCACATATGAACTTTTAGGTAATTGCAATATAGGAAAAATATGAAAACAAATCAAGTGCATGCATTCTTGTTGGACAGCGTAAGTGGGGTTCAATTAAATGAAGTGAGACTTTTGTTTGCCTTCAGCTTTGATTGGCAAAGCAGGAATAACTCGATTAGTCCAGAAGCAAATGCCACGCTGGGGTGTGTGAATAGGATGAGTGGCTTTGAGTTGAATGCTTGTTCATATTTTCTTGGCTTCATTGAAACCTAAAAATCCAAAGCCATAAGAAAGAGCAAAAAATGAAAAGAATATTTCTCTGGCACAATTTAAAACGCTTGGCCTGTTTTCAAGTGAATGCAAGAAAACAATAATTTAAGCCAATACAGAGCTGAGAGGAGAAGGAACCAAATGTGAAGAGGCTGAAAAACAATGTGCTCCCTCACCACGATTTCATCTGCCACCTTTGCTCTCCCCTGTACCACCTCTCACTCTGGAGACTCACAGGTCACTCTTAAGTTTGTCTTGAGTCTGTTCACCTCTGTAAAAGTCATGTGTACAGAATTAAACTCCTGTAGTTCATTAAAGCATGCCAAGGTGAAGATAACTGTAATTGTACATAATTAACTTTTTTTTCCCTGTTCCTTAATAGTTGAGATTATGGATATTGTTTCCACAGTTTGCAGTAATGAGGCCTGAACTCTCAGTTTCTTAAAAAAAATAAGGTATAATAAGGCAGCCGTCAGACGGTTTGTAAAAAAACCCACCTTCTTCTAGATGTCTGTGTCTCTGAAGAAAATTCAACCTTGCAGTACAGGTGGGAGGATTTCTTCTCTGCAGCTATACTCTGCAGACTAGACCTAAGTTGATCATGATAAGGCATCATAGAAATAGGTAGTTGAAGCAGGTGAATTTACTTAAAATTACTTAAAATCTACTGCATATACCTCAATGTGTCATGAAGTCATAAGGAAAGCCCGGATCTACTATGAAAAAGGAACCGCAGAAGGTGTTAGCCAGTTGTTGCATCATTATTTCAGGGTCCACCTAGACTAGGCCTGTTGGGATAGCCCAAAGCACAGATATTTTTGTTGCCTCTAAATGTAGGCACACCCTACATCACTGTCCTTGTCTCTCTTAATTCATCCACCTTTGCTATCACAGGGTACCTGCTCCAGAGCAACAGAAGCGCTGGAGATGTTCCTCTGAGCTCAGCAACTGGTCAATTTAGATAGCTTGGCTTCTTCCTGATCCTTCTCAAGGTCTTTAAAGTGTAAACAAGATCGTTAAATGTTTAATTTGACATTTATTACCTTTAAATATTCATATCGCTCTCTGCAATTACCTGAAAGGAGGTTGTAGAGAGGTGGGGGTCAGTCTCTTCTCCCAAGTAACAAGCCATAGGACAAGATGAAATGGCCTCAAGTTACACCAGGGGAGGTTTAGATTGGATATTAGGAGAAATTTCTTCACCAAAAGGATTATCAAGCATTGGAACAGGCTGCCCAGGGAAGTGGTTGAATAACCATCCCTCGAGGTGTTTAAAAGACAGGTAGATGTGGTGCTTATGGACATAGTTTAGTGGTCGTTTTGGCAGAGTTAGGTTGATGCTTCGACTCGATGATCTTAAAGGTCCCTTCCAACCTAGACAATTCTATGATTCTATAAGCAATTGAATATTAAGGACACACCTACTGCAGAATTCAAGCCTGACTGAACCTCTCATTTTGTGCATGTGAAAGACAAAGCAGGAGCACCAGGAAGAGCTGTGGTATGTGCTGTGCAAATCCCTTTTGTGACTAAAATAAATGGACTTCGTTTCTGGAGTTCTGTCCTTCCCTAATGAGATCGTCTTGTGGTATCCAGATAAGAGACCTCTGTGACCTAAGGAGTTCATTTAAACACCAAGAAAACCATATCATACTTTGTTACGTTGGTGGTGGATTTCCAATGCACAAGGGTCTTTTTGGCCAGCACAGAATCTAAACCACAACATAGTCTGGAATCTGGGCAGAGAAAGGTAAGTATAAACTGGAGCAACCCTAAGGCCGCTCTAATTTATGCTGGCAGCCAAACAAATTGCTGGAGTACAAATGCGGCATAAAGCCTAATTTGCCTTCAACCTGTCCCCAAGCAAGCTGTGCCAAATGCTGCGATGAAATCAGGATGGAATCAAGGTCTCACTGTTGAAAGTATCTCTCTGGGCTTTATTGCAATATTTTCTGTTTGATAGTATTTCTCTACGTTTTCTTATTATCACTCTTTTAGTGTTCTCTGATTCTATGTGTTTTAGTGTTCTATGATTCTCATATTATCTGTCTGCTTAGGAAGTATTTTGCCTTCATCGTAAAACCAGCACTCACATGCCCAATAGCTTTTTCATAAAAAAAAAAAAAAAAAAAAAAAGCTTGGAAAAAATACTTGAAATAATATCACCCACCTTTTTTTTTCATTGCCCTGATGAACAGAAGAATGTTTAAATGAGTAGGATGATATTCTATAGATTAGGAAATGTAGGTTCTTAGCAGTGGAGAAGAGGCTGGGTGCATACTAGAGTGGGCACGTAAACTGAAAATGATTAATCCTGAAAGCTGAATCCTGCAACAACATAAATCTGAAAATATTCCACTTTAAGAGTTGTTTGCTATAATCAGATTACAGGATTCTCTGTAAGATTTCAAAACCTTTTCAAAGAAGCACTTCTGCAAATGAAGCTGTATAGAATGCTGGTAGGGAGGATCTTACAGGCAGCTATTTTGTTTTAGCACATAATTATATGTAATTTGTCTAAATATTTTGTTAATTGTTTAAGTTCTTAACATATTGCAGTGTGTGCGTTCCTTTTCACCACATTCCCTTTCACTTTTTAAATAAGACAGAAAATGTCATGTCTGGGTTCCTCTTTTAAATATACTCCTTTTGTACATGATGACTTGGTTCCCTTGGCTTAAAACACCTCTACAAAACATGTGCGTTCTTCAGGAAACACATACACCCCCCACACACACAGAGTATATCAGATGAAATTGCTTTAAAATAATCCTATAATTTTTCCTGAGCAATGACAGATTTTTTTTTTATTTTTTTTTTAAAGAAAAACTGTTCCCAGGAGACATTTTGATAAGAGCTTTAAGTTGATTACTTTTTATATCCTGTGTCCTGTTTGGCTGATAAGCTCCCAATCTCCATCCTTTCACATTGTTTTTATCTTCCTGTGCTGAACCCATCTACTCAATGTCATCTTTCAGTTGCCAGCATGAAGGTGGTGGTGGAGGGGAGGGAGAGAGGAAACATGAGAGCAGCACGGTCCAGCACCAAGTCAGAGATTAGGGGTCAATCTGCCCACACAGATAACTGCTACACTCTCAGGAATTAAATTTGTTAATCTTTGGAATGCTGTTCATCTTTCATTAATCATTTAAGCTATAACAGAGCCTTTGATCTAAACGCAGCATAGCCAGAAACCTCCTGCTTCTTTTGGGCTGTGATCTATGAAATCTGAGTTGTTGGGAGGAATGCCCTCCCCGTTTCTTTTAAACCTGTCTCCTAACCCTCTCCTACTCGATTTACAGAGAAATGGGATGGGTTCACAGCTAAGTCGTCGTACTGGAGTTTCAGCAGTCTGGATTTGGCCCTTGGCAAATGCTGTCTGCCGCTGTCAGCAGCGAGGTGATTCTCTTGATCGGCAGGTGTCTATTCACTGCTGATCTCTACGGTCAGTACCTGAACTGCTGTGTTTGGTAGGTTCGCCTCCATCAGCCTGGATCTGCCAAAAGCATGGTCTTCCCAAACGAGACTAGAAATCCTGTCCTGGATTACACCCATCCCAGTATGCTTTGACGCAGGCAGTGACTTGCTTTACTAGGGCTAAAGGGCGCTCAGATGTTTAGAAGGACCATGTTGCATGAGCACCTTATTAATTTCATCAAGGTGGTTCTTTTCTAACCAGAAAAAAAAAAAGGGGGGGGGGAAGATGATGATTGACTATGAGGTTTCACTATTTAATCTTTTGTAGATTAATACACCATCTAGCATGGCTTCCTTGGAGCACAATTAAAATCGTTTGCTGGTCTGTATTTTGTAAATGTATGATATGAAGAACCGTGAAGCTGAATCACAGGATCTCAAACGCCACTGGTGCTCTGAGATACGGTCATTATGCTGTTATGAATTGGGTGTGGATTATTGACAAAGCAAAAATACAGTTAAATTTAGTAGCAATTAAAAAAAAAAAAAAAGAAGAAAACAACACACCTCGTCATATGCGCAACTATACCACAAAACCCCTGCAGGTAGTATCTTGGTAGAGCTTCACTGACTTCTGAGGGACTCAGAACTTCTTTCAAGGGATCATGCAACTCATTCCAGACCCATGGCTGTTTCTGCTTCCTTGAAATGTGTAGTTCACGATATGTGTGGCAGGATGATAAGGTTAAGGAGATGAAGTGATAGGGAGGGGAGAAAAAGCACAGAAAATTTGTGGTAGTACAAAATTGACTGAGCTGGTGTCTTTCAACATAGATGCTGAGATGGAAAATAGTCTGAGAGTGACTCAACTCATGAGCTTCTGACACTCATAGGACCCTCCACTCCTGCTTGTGCACTGTCTGCTGTCTTCCTGAAAATTCAGCCTTGTCCCTGTCCAAGCTACCTCATTAGTCTTGTTCCAGTGTATCCCTCACAATGCAGGACATTGTTTAGAGGTGGTTTAGTGGTGGCTTTGGCAGCATTAGGTTGATGGTTGAACTTGATGACCTTAAAGGTACCTTCCAACCTAGAAAATTCTATGATCCTATGATTCTATGTGTCTGATTCCCTTCCTTTTCCTGCTGTACTGCCTATTCCACTGAAGGCAACCTCTACAGCATGAGAATGGTCATGTCTATACCTTTAGCTCAAACTTACTGAGTCAATCATCACTGCCTCCCTCTGATGTAAAGGTGTTCTGTGAGGCATTACTTGCATTTGGCTAACTGAGAAGCAGGGAGACTGTAATTTGCCTAGACTTACACAATTAGCAAAAAAAAAAAAAAAAAATCCTCTATGCTACATTCCAAATGGTCCCCCTAACTGTGAGCTATTCTTACCAAAGATTTTCTCTCCATTCTGCTGTACAGATAGAAGTGCCTTTCCTCTAGAAAGAATGAATCTTGGTATTTAATTTCATACTTTAAACCATTTACTTTAAAGATTGACTTCTTTGATCATATTCAGCAGCTATAATAAATAGGGGTCCTTGCTAGAACACTGATTCATGGAAAATATATATGTGCAGTCTCTTACATTTTCAAGTAATACAATCGATATTAATTGTTGTACTGTAAAGTAAAATTCATTCTTCACTGTGAATGGGATGGAATATGAGTTTCATTAAATCTTCTGTATTTCAGTGCAATACAACAAAAGCCAAGTTAAACTGCAGCTTTGAGAATTTCTGCAGATGGTGCAAATGGAGTATATAAGAACTTAGTAAAAAAAGTCATGTTTCAAAAGTGTCAAAACATAATTCAACATGTTTAGAGTGTCCTTGTAGAATGATAGAGAGAGAGAAAATATAATCAATTGATTCCTAATAGAGAGAGAGTTGAGACCATCAGGTTTACACTTGGCTCTGCCACTGTTTTCTCTGAGTGACTTCTGGCCAAGCCATTAAGTTTCCCCATGACTCAGTTTCCCAGTTGTAAAACAAGGAGTAGTTGTGTGCCTACAGCACCCAGCTGTTGTGAAGATTATTTCTGCAAAATGCTTGGTTAAACGCAGATGCATGAGAGTCCTGTAAGGTTGGCAGTGAGCTTTTTGCAGTTTGCCTGAATTGAGGAGAGACAAGATGATATGAAGAACAGAGGTGTTAAACATCCTTCCTGAGGGCTGATTCCATTCTGCTTCATATGTTTATGGCACATTCAAATTTGGCAGAATCTAAGGGTTTGGGGTGGGGGGGTGTGTTAACATATCTGAAGTATATTCTTTAGTTGGGAAGAAAAACTTCCCAAAGGTACAGAGCCACTGACTCAGTGTTTATTTTACTGAATCAACATTCTAAACCCCTGTCTTTGGTATATGCATATTTCTCACCTCTGTTTTATTTGGGATGCTGTGTCTAAGACTTTCTCATGTATTGGTCATTTTATGAGATAAAGGTAAAACCCAAGATGGGAATCCAGGAGTTGTTGTAATAAAGAAACGTGAAAGGACAAAAAAAAAAAAAAAAAAAAAAAGAGAGAATTGAATAAAGAGAAGGAGAAGAAAGACACAAAAAGAAAGCTGAAGAATATAAAAGCTGTGATTGTGAAGGTGAAAATGCTTTTGAAAATTGGGGTAATTGATAAGATATATTTGTTATTTATTTGGATAATGCTTTATTTTGGTCTTTACACAAGCCTTTCATTGACAACAGGGGACGACTGACCTTCAGTGTCCGCATTGTTAGTGTTAATGTTATGTCACTGTGGTTCACAGAATGCCAGTACAGAAATGTTATTCAGCCTTCTCTAACAATCAGTTTAAAATTGCTGACAAGGAATAAGAAGTTCCATAAGCCAATGAAATGTATTGAATTCCACTGCTGTTTCCACTTTAGAAGGATGGATTCAAGCATTCCTGATTAAAATAATATTTTGAGTGCTATGATTGGGAAAAAAATCTCCACTGTGAACATTTTGGAACACTAAAAGCGCTATCAGCCTAGGTTGAGATCTGAAGTAACCACAAACTAGGGCAATGTGTCTGAATATATTAATCTATTCCTTGTATTTACAATGTCCTGTTAATTCTTTCTCTGTATTTACATATGCAAGAGAACAAATCAAACCATTCCTATTTTGTAGCACAGTAGGCATATTTTTATTATAATTTTTGTTTTGAAACAAAAATTAGCTTCTTTTTTCTTTCTGAATTTTCCATTTGCCCTCTTTGGATTCCACCTAGGAGGCTATCATGTCATTTTCAGCTTCATGAAGAGGTAGAGCTCGGTAGTTTATTCATGGAAATGACAGACAGCAACACCTAAATCTCTTCCTCCAGCAACCTCCCTTGTTAGACACTGGGAAATTCACTCAATCTCTCTTTCAGTATGTTATAATACGTTGCATGATCAGAGGTGAAGCCTAGAGGATTACATCCAGAAAAGATTCAGGCACCTAATACCTACCTTACCCTGAATTTTAGTTCTGACATCCCTTTGAGCCATACAGAAATCAAATCAAATGACAAACTGTCTACACTGCACAAAGGAGAGTGGCACAGGGAAACGTGACTTGGGAAACAGCACCAAATCTGAGATTTCTCTAGCTGTGTCAGCGATGTAATAAGTCTGTTTTACACATGTAGTACTGCCAGAAATCACACGGAATGGTAGGGGGTGGAAGAGGCCTTCAGAGATCATGTAGTCCAACCCTCCTGACAAAGCAGGTTCACCTACAGCAGGTTGCACAGGAACGCATCCAGGCGGGTTTTGAATATCTCCAGCGAAGGAGACTCCACCACCTCTCTGGGCAGCCTGTGCCAGTGCTCTGCCACCCTCAAAGTAAAGAAGATTTTCCTCATGTTCAGATGGAACTCATAAAATAGGAACAGAAACTGGAACTGAGGGCTCCTCTCTCCCACAAGGTGTTCATGTCACTGAGTGACAATCAAACCCTTCTTGCTCTACCTTTGGCCATCCAAAACTTGTTTTCTTCCTACCTGTTGGTCTACCTTCAGCAGGGAGATGTGGCACACCTTCAACAGCCTTGTCTGTACTCCAGGCACCCTGCAGATCTATGAATTGTATTTGCCACAAGCTGAGAAGGTCATTTAAGCCAAGTTTCCCACTTGCTGAGCCAGGCTAAGGTTGGACATCACCCTTGCTCATCCACTTGTCTACAGCCAAAGAAATAACTGAGGTGTTAAAGTGTTGGAGACAGTTTTGGCACCAAATCTCAGTCTCATATTGGCTCAGGCCAGCAGTGGCATGCCTAAGAGGCAGGATTTTAAATCTTCCATCAGGCTTTCTTTTTGGCTCGTGCAAGCCTCTTCTGGCTCAAAGTTGTGAATTGTGTTATCATGGGCTGAACTGTGCCTGGCATTGCTTGAGATGTTTTTCTGTAAGACTTTTCAAGATAGATAGAAGCTTTGAAAAGCAAATAGCCAAAACCCAGCACAGTCAGTTGTTAATTCTTCTTAGAAAACTTATATTATTAGTGGTACTTGGGTTTTAATGCTGCTTCTTATGGTGATTATTATTTTACTTCGATCCCAATAGTCACTGAGCTGAAGTACTGAATAAAACACAAAACCAGAGGAATCCTGATGGAAAAAAGAAAAAAAAAAAAAAAAAAAAAGAGTATTTTCAACAGGGGCAAAAAAGGCAGTCAGAAGTTGGTCTTTCCATGTGTTGGATGCACTCCAGAATTATCACTGGGAGGAGAATGGGTCACTTCCATTAAGCCTACTGACAATGGAGCTAGAGAAGTGCCTGACTAAATACGGTTATGTGGCAAGCTGTGTTGTATGGAGACTGAGCAAACACAAAAACAAAGCAAAGCTCCGGGAGGTCCTCTTAGAAAAATCCAGTGATTAAGGAAACGATTATCAGGAATGAAATACTGACATTATATTGCTCTTGAAAGCAGGATCAGAAAGGGAGATAGGAGATGTGTTCCTCATATATCAAAAGTATTAAAAGGGATTACCATTGTGACCTGTAGCTGAATACTGTCCTGTCCTCTAGCAGAAATGCGCAGACTCCTGGAAGTTAAACTGGAATGGCAGCAGGCCTGTTATTATTGAATAAGTAAAGAGTCTTCATGATACTGCCCTTAAAAGCATGGTATATAAAGGAACACATGGTAAAGATTTGCTCTGAGCTGAATTGGAGTGTGCGGCACTAATCTGTGGTGTTATAACAGCTGAGTTAGGGACATTCACTGACCCACTCTGTTGCGTGGCTCTGTGGAGTCTGAATCTGACCTCAGCTGGTTAATAGGCACATTAAAATTGGAGTGGGGACCAATCCCTGATGGTTCATCGCAAAATGCTTTTCATTGCTTACCTGTAGCAAGACAAATGCAGCTTCCTTTGCTTGGTTTGAGAGGGTTTTGTGTTGACAAGAGAAGTATCTGAGGCTGACAAAAGTAAGAGACCAAAGGTCTAAATTCTTTCTTGCATCGAGATCCAGCTGGCAGAAGGTAAAAGCAGTCTGTGAAGGAAGTGTAAGGACAGTAGGGAATCTTTTGAAGCACTGTCTGCAAAACTAATGTAAAGATTAATGCTTCTTATGACAGCTAGTGATGGCCTCTCAGGAGTATTTTTTGGAGCGTGGTCCTATTTTACCCCATCTGCCCTCACATGTTCACATGGATTCAGTCCCATGTGGGATACCAGACTTCTTATGCTGATTTTATGATAACTGAAATTATTTCCCTCTCCTGCCTGTTCTGAGAATACTTTTACAGAAGTTAAACACATTTAGAAAGAAGTGTGTCTTTAATTAAGTCAGGATACAGCCATGAGTCTGAAAATTGAACGATTTTTAAATATTGACATGCAACAGATATAACAGAAATGTTAATATGTTTATATGGGGCAACGGGTTTTATTCTTGTTCTAGGTATCCATAAGCACTATTGATACTAGGGACTGTGTTTCCAAAACAACTAGTTACTTTGAGTGCTCAGAGCAAAATGCTTCATAAATGCCACTATATTTTATCAGGGACAAAAAGGAGTTCTGAAAATCACCCTCTTCAGCTGTCCAAGTCTGACTCCTGAAAATTGAGCCATCCAAGTTCATCAGTGTTTTGAAAATGTAACCTCAAGTAATGCAGTCCTACTTTTAAAAAAAGTCCCTCTTTTTTATCACTCATTGAGATGCGTCCTTTGTAAGAGAGGCAGGGTGTAGCAAGGATAAAGCTAAACTGATCCACGCTTCTCGAAACATCGTGGGATAGAATTAAACTGAAATCAGTTGTTGCTTCACTGAACCGTAGGAAGACATTCAGCCTTGGGGGATTTTTTTTCCCCCTGTCTGTAGCCACATGAAATTTAAGTATCTTATCTAGTCAGAGGAGATAGAGAGAGAAATGTAACTCCACAGGATGGTATCTTGGGTTGGACTGAGTGGTTGTCTGTATGTAGCTACCTCTCTCCATTGGCCAGTTTGAATTAGATTATTTTTCTGATAAATATTTTCAAAGACTTTGGGTCTGTTGCTTTGAGATGCTGCTGGGGAAGTATCATAAGCTACCAGGCATGAGATTCACCTCCCCTAACTTTAGATATCTTCAGTGTAGGTGACTGTATCGAAACTGGTTGATTGGACTCCCTCCAGAGTGAGTCAAGAAAAAGATATAAGATTCATCTACCTTATTTCAAAAGTTTGTTTTAAGATTAAGTGATTCTGTTTCTGGAGGTCTATTTCCTCTGCATGAAGTCAGAAGTACAAAGGAAGCCCAGGTTGGCTAACTCAGATGAAGACATCTACACATTGCAGAAGTTTGTGTTTGGGTAAATATTCCTCCTCTGTAACGATATCTACGTTCTTTGGATAACAGACTACAATAGCTTCCCTACCTTTAAATACAAAAGTTAAATAACTTGTAAACTCTGCTTGTTTTAGTAGATCAATAAAGCTGTTATCACTTGTGTATTTGTATGCTTTATCATGAAATTTTTAAATTCATGCCATTTGTTCAATAGATTGTAACAAACCTTTGTACCGTCATTATAACCTGAGTCTATATTGAAGTGTATGTGAGTACACAGTACCCAACATACAGGCCCAGCTTTGGTTTAACATACAAACAATGTGAATTTTGTATGTCACCATTTTGTAAAATGTGTAGCAAGTGTCTCAGAGATATTTCTTCACTATTTTCACGTCAGTAAGAAGGAATAAGGGTTACAGTATCTCTTTTATGCAGCACCAAGAGTTGAACAAGGAAACAGAGTTGATTACATCTTCATTCAAAATTATATTTCTTAGTTTTTCCTAATGATGTACCAAATATCTAGAACATTTACTAAAAAAAAAACCAAATCTCTAAATGTTCTGCTTGATAAAGTGGCCGTGTAAACCATGGCACTCACTATTGCCAGCATAAAAATGACAGGAAACTATAGGAATGCTTTTTAGATGAGCTGCTTTCAGTGTAGTCTACAGAAAACCACTTGGGGGTGAAGTTCTGGTTTCACCAAAGTGATCTAACCAATACTGAGGTCAACGGAAACTTTCCCTGTCTCTGCAATTGGAAGACTATTAATGAATGTGCTAATTAATGTTTGCTTAATGCTTTGGAGAGGCAGAGTACCACCAAAGTGCTCATGAACGGTGGCAAACATCAGCACTTGTGTCCCCAGTCCTCGCCACAGAAAGTACAGCCACTCTCACATTTTGTCCATCAACTGTAATCTCTACACCATCCTCTGGGTCATCTGAGTTGTCCAGCAGCACTTCCATCTAATAAAATTAATTTTCCTGTGGTAGATATTAATCAAAATCCTCCTGTCACCCTCATTTCAATCTTCAAATACATTTTAATTTGGTTTTGTTTCTTATGCTGTAGTGGGAGAGAGTGATAAAATCAAAGAAAAAAAAAAAACAAACTGTGCAGAAAAGGGGGACAAGCAAATAACATTCTGTGGCAGTGGGTAAAAATCCCTGGAAACATTCTGGGTCAGGTTGGATGAGGCTCTGAGCAACCTGATCTAGTTGAAGATGTCCCTGCTCATTGCTGGGGGGTTGGATGAGATGGCCTTTAAAGGTCCCTCCCAACCCAAACTATTCTATGATTCTATGAATTATGGTAATAAAATTTACTTCTAGGTGAAATGCAAGTTCAAATACTAGGCTTTGCCATCAGTATATGCCTGTGCAGCGATGTTTCCGAACTCCTGAGAACAAAGCTAGGACAAGAGGAAATGGCTTCAAGTTGTGCCAGGATAATTTTAGGATGGATATTAGGAAAAATTTCTTCACAGAAAGGGTTATCAAGCACTGGAACAGGCTGCCCAGGGAAGTGGTGGAGTTACCATCCATGGAAGTATTTAAAAGACAGGTAAACGTGGTGCTGAGGGACATGGTTTAGTGGGGGTTTTGGCAGTGTTACATTAATGGTTGGACTCGATTATCTTCAAGGTCCCTTCCAACCTAGGCAATTCTATTATTCTAAAGCTGTTTGAAGGTGTTCAGGAAGCCCTTAGCTGGAGCAACTCTAGCGGGAGCTGTACGGCGTGCCAGCAGTTCCCCCAGCACCTCCGTCTCTTTTGATACCACATAGAATCTCGTGAGGTATTTAAGTGAAAAGTTCTGGGATGGAGATGACACAGTAAAACAGAAAGAGGGAGAGAGAGAACATGCCAAGCTCTAGGGAGTATATAAATATATTATAAAGCTCTGGAACACTCAATAATTAATCCTGAGCAAGAAGTTTCTCTAACTTTCTCTCTTTTTTCCCCTTTCTTTTTTGTTTTCCCCATGGAAAGAACAACAAAACAGAGGCTTAGAAATTTCCACCCCCACTAAACTCAGTCACAAAAAGCAAAAAAGGATTTAGTTTAACCCTTGAAATAAATAAAGTTATCTTATCTGCGTCTTACTTTCTGTTTTTTCTCACACTGGTTTTAATCACAATTTCTGGAGCAAATCCCAAACGCCCCTTGTCCTTGTTTCCTCGTGCCATTTAACCTTCTGTAGCAGCTCTCGCTTTCAGCATCATGTGGTGCAGGTGATATCTGCATCAGCCTTTTTTGTTGCTGAACACTCCGGGTCGTCTCATTTTCTGGTCTCTGTCTTGGGCTTTGTCCTCTTAATTTCATTGCGAGGCGCTAAGGCTGCAGGATGTGTCTTAATGCAGCTGGTCCCACAGCAGACCCAGACAAGCCGATGCGGTTATGTGATACTGGGAGGTTTGTCAACCACGATGCAGCAGTGAGATAACGGCATTCGGTATCCCCTGGCTGGCGCTGCTCGTCTTCTGCTGGTCCACGCTGGAGTCGTAGACTTGGGAATTTGGTTGGGCTTTCTAGAGGTTTGTCTCTTGTGCCGAAATATAGCCACCCCTTCCAGGAACCATTGCTTGGGCCTCCTAATTTTCCTCCTATGTTGTTTCTCAAGTAGCACGTTTGCACACACATGTGTCTGCAGAAAGAGCTGCTGATAGTTTAATCAAAAATACAGATAACGGAGCAGCTCTGCTAACTGTCAGAGCTTCCTCCTGAAAATAGGGTCCTTTTAATATCGCCACTGTTTATCATTTCCTTTACGCTAGAAAAATGCTCTGAATTGGGTCCCTCTTATGTTAGGCAACGAGAATAAAACACAGCCCTTGACCTGAAAAAAACATGGTTGCAGGCTGAATAAATAAATGGCAAAAGAGGCAGGAGGAACTCCTGCAGAAATGAGCAGAAAGAGGAATGTTTTCAAATGTCATGTTAGATTTACAATGCTGGTACCTCTCCTTTTTGCTCAGTCTTTGTTGAATCTGCCTTTCTTTTGTTTGTCCATGGGTATATTCTACTGTGTGCTCTCAGCTGATTCAGGGTTTGGAGGGAAGGCTGAACTCCACGGAGTTATTTTAAGACACAAATTCATGATGGTTTATGGAAAAGGGGAACTAGGCTTCAGTTATTACTCAATTTTGTCTTCAAGATGGTCCTGTGGTATAACTACGTCAGTGTTACATTTGCTAAATAAAAGCCTATGCATCTGAAGAGGTTTAAAAAAATAACATATTTAAATAAAAAAAAAAAAAACAAAGCAAAACAAAAACCCCAAACCAGATTAAAATAATATGAATAAAATAAAATAAAATAAAATAAAATAAATCCAGAACAGCCTACTATTACTACACAACACTTGGAGCAGGAGTTATGACCCTTCTCTTCTTTCTCAAAATAGCTTGTCCCATTAATGATACTGAAATGAATGCCCTTTTATTTTGCCTGCACAACAAGAATTTATACAGAAAGACTGGTAATAACGAAAGATTTTCTTCCTTTTAGTGATGCTAACACTGAATACAAACATTACTTTTGTTGTCAGGCAATGGAAAAGTAAGTTGAGAATAAGCTGATGCCTTAGTTTGTTCAAAACTAATCATAGCATAATGGTATATATTATTACCTGAGGTATCTCCATAGCTAATTTTCTGAAAGAGCATGTAGTATAATGATCCTAGGATTTACATGGTTCACACCCTTTGCCTTATCTTCCCCATCCATAAAACATCTTTAATGACTCTTAGATTTTTTTTTTGTGAAGTACTTGGAGATTTAGTGATGAGAAGCGCTAATAAAAAAGGGATAATAGGAACAGAGCATAGGACCTAAATTTCAAGAAATTCAGACAAGAACAAAAAATATTGCCATTGATTGACTTATAACAAATCCTTCAGGAAGTAAATGCAATGTGAAAGAAATTTAAATCACTGAGTTGAAAATTCAACCTCATCAAAACCGGTTATGTCTAACAGAGAGCATCGGGGTCTTTTCTCACAGCAATAGTATGGTCGCCCCTGTAAAATGTGCACCATTGGCCAAAAAGTCTTTGTTAAACCATGGAATGATGCAATTACTGTTGCAAGTGGCACCTTGACTCCACTAATTATTCAGAACATGGCAAGAGACAGAAAAACAGGGAGCTGTCATAAGCGTAATCCTTGTTTTTACCAACATAAGCTCTTTAGGGATTAGGGATTGTTATTATATTTGTGTCTTGTTAAGATGAGTACCTTGACTGTGCTGAATAAATAATAAAATAGTTAAGAACAGCGATCTTCTGAAACATGAAGGAGAGCAGAAAGAGCGCGGAAAGTAAAGTGAGATTGTTTTGTTATTCAGTCACAGTTATAGTCTCATGGGAATTCTGAGCTTCTAGGGTTTTCATACATGCAAACTAAAGTGCAAATGTTTGATTTGGGCCACCCAGGATGATTTCCCTAGTCCTGTGTATTCAGCTGAGCGAATGAATGAAATCAATAAGTGTGAATGTTTGTCAAATTACATTTGGACCTAATGAGAGAGAAAGCTGATCATCATGCTCGAGAGGGAGCGAAGGATGTAGACTCCAAAACATGATGGAAAAAGGAAGAATTACATTCTGCTCTGCTTCATACCCAGCCGTTGTCACTGCACGATCTGAATGCTTTCCAGCAGCACATTAAGCAGTATGACTAACATCTGTCACATCAAGACCTGTTCTCCCTGTCACTTTTACCACCACCACCACTCCTCTTGAAAAGTGGGAGCATTTGATGTGCAGGAGACAGGTTCATTTTGGAAGGTTTTGGGAGGGGGTTTTTTGTGCCTTTGTTGTTTTTTGGGTTTGTTTTTGTTTTTTTTGTAATGCACAGACAGCTCTCTGTTTGGATTGGGGAACGCAGTGGAGTCATATTTGAAATAGGGATGATAAGGTCTGCAGTAGTCCTGCAGAGGTTTGTTAACCTCTCACACACTCAGTTCCTAAAGGTAGAAAGTTTCTCTGTGGATTTTTACAGGAAAGGGTAGATTTTGAGTGTGATACAGAACTCTATGGGAGGGTGTCATCCACAGACTGAATCACTGAAGTATTACAAACCTGAAAACCCCAACAGTAGGCTTGTGTAAGGACTTTGGGGAGACTCTGAGTTTGGGTCAAATCTTGAGGTTCAAACTCAGCTTTTAAGTCCCATACAAGTCAGGAAGAGTTTTGCTGTCGGAGGAACAGACTAAGGATTTCACAATTTGGTCTTGCACTGGTGATAACACTGATAAAACTCCAAGGTTTGTCGATATTGATTCTGTTATACTCTCTTCTCCACAGATGATAGTGCTGATGCTGATTTGAACTGCATTGGCATTCATGAAGTTATTTCTCATTTTAACATTCAGATAACTGGAAGCAGGACCAGGACATCTGGGTTTCAGATTTTCCCTGAAATGTGGTTGCTGGAATTTGTGTTGTTGGTTTTTACAGAGAACAAAATATATTCAGTCAGACTGTAAAAAAAGAAAATAGTCCATTCCAGTCATTTTAAATCTTTTCTTATTTCAGAATCATTAATATCTTCAGTTGGAGATATTCCTCTCTAAGAGATGTCACCTATTTGCATTTCACTTGCTTTCTCTCAGTTTTCTTTTGCAGATCTGTTAGAACTTGTCTACAAATCCCATTGAGGTGTTGAAAATCATTGATCTGTCTAAATTAACACTTGTGTAGAGATTTCACAGGCAAGAGATTCACTGTAACCATCATGATTCTATTGAAAATTTTGCTTTATTTGATCTTTCCTTTCTTTTTTTTTTTGTAATTTGCACCTTCAGAAATTACGACTTCACATGAAGACCTGAGCTTTCGATTACATATAAAAGGAAAATTTGAAAATATGGCCCCAGTGCAGCCTTTTTATAACTTGTTGATATTTTCAGGACAGTAATTAATGATTTTAGCATATTCAGGGTTAACCATACTGGAGGTATTTTGGGGTAGTTATCAGGAGAACGATGCTGCCTCCCCTCTCCCTTCCAGGGCTATCAGGAGTACAGCAGAAAGCATAGTTGATGCTATTGGCACAGAAAAAAAGGCATGAGTTGGAAGCATCCAGGAGCCCGGGGTATATCCTATGGTTCTGGTCCTCCAACACATTCCAGGATACTCGAGTTAACTCCTTATTATTATTTATATTGGACTTGAAACTGGGAATGTGTTAAGATGAAGAACGGAAAATTAATTGACATATTGAATTGAAGATGATCCATGGGCTGGAGCACCTCTGCAATGAGGACAGGCTGAAAGAGTTGGGGTTGTTCAGCCTGGAGAAGAGAAGGCTCCGCGGAGACCTTATAGCAGCCTGCCAGTACTTAAAGGTGGGGACAGACTTCTTAGTAGGACCTGTTGCAATAGGACAAGAGTTAATGCCTTTAAACTAAAAGAGGGGAAATTCAGACTAGATTTAAGGAAGAAATGCTTTATGCTGAGAGTGGTGAGCCCCTGGCCCAGTTTGCCCAGAGAGGTGGTAGATGCCCCCTCCCTGGACACATTCAAGGTCAGGTTGGACAGGGCTCTGAGCAACCTGATCTAGTTGAAGATGTCCCTGCTCGTTGCGGGGTGGTTGGACTACACGGGCCTTTAAAGGTCTCTTCCAACCCAAACCGTCCTACGGTGCTATGGAGGCTCAAACTGGAGTTGTGGAGGGAAGAGAGATGTATAGTGAGCTGCTGCAATACTAAGGGCCTGGCAGATAGCAGGTTAGAAAAGCACATAATTATTTCTCATTGGGTATTTTGGTTGGAAGGGGAAAGGTGTCTACACCATCTGGCAGCTTCTTTGTGATTCAGTCCCAGCTGGTTCTTCTAGTGAGGGCTCCCAAAGAGACTAGAAAGCTGGCCTTGTTCACTAGAAACTGTTGTGAGTTGGCTCGTATGCTCAAAGTTAGAAGAGTCTGTTCAAAAATCAAAATTTTGGAGGCTCACACAGAAAATTTTAATAACTTTCAGGCCAAATCTCATGACTTTGACAGTTCAGCTCATCAGTTCTGGAGTTCCTAGATTGCTGGTCTTCTTGCCCTGGAAAGGTTTAAATACATGCTTACTGCTATGCACTGGATAAAGCCCTACAAACATCACGCCATTTATAGACTTAAACATGTCTGTGAGTCTTTGCAGAACTGATGTCTTACACTATAAAGTCTTTAACAGAGATGTCAAAAGTTCAAATGAAATCATTTATTTATATGTTTATATGGACAGAATATTGAAAAAAAATGCATTGTACAGCATATGTTTCCATTATTTCAGTTGTTATTTTTTATGTAGATTTTTTCTGTCCATGGTTGTGCCTGATTCTTGTCATGTCAATGAGGTGGAATGAGGGCTCATCCTCCTTTGAAAAGGCAGTAGCCAAGTTTCATTGCCTGGGTGGTTAACACTCAACTGCCACCTTTCCAGTTCAGCTCCTGTAACCTCCACTTCACTTTTAGCCCCCCTTAACTCTGTCCAAGCTGCTGCAAATAAAGCAGTCATCATTGCTTCCTGATATAGACTATCCCTTTTCTTCTTCCTTCTCTTTTCATCCTTAAAATCATCTGCAGGATCTGGTTGCTTTGCACCAATTTGAAGCGCATTGTTCAGGAGCCCACATAGCCCGCCCTGGCAGCATCTCATTTCAGCTCGTGTAGTTTCATGTGCGCTGCCTCTTGCACCTCGTTTCACTCTCATCTCAGAGCAAGCTTCAGGCGTTGCATCCCTCTCCTCTTTCATTTGCCTGCTTTCAGGCTCGCTGCCCCTGAGAAGCGATCACCCTCCCTTTTAGCAATCCTCCCTCAGTCACTGTTGATGTGGTAATAATTCACCAGTGCAAAAGCTGAATATATAAATTGGGGATTAAAAAAGATTAAGAATAGCGGCATAATTAAATCAAACCTGTGATCTCCTGTTTTTCTTACTCTTTCCTCTCCCATTTCTCCAAGAACCAGACCCCTACTCTTGCACTGCAAGGCAGAATTCAGTATAAGAGCAGTAGAGGTGTGTATGTATGTGTGTATGTGTTGCAGGGGGACAATCAGAAACACAGCTTCAAGCCCTAAGATCTAGAACCTGGAAAGAGGTCTATAAGGACACTCCTTCTTACATCCTAAGAAAATTATGACAGTGGCTTCTCACTTAGAGAGCCCAAATTCCTGTTGAATAAGTGTCACTGCTTGTCCATCTGTTTGCTTTTCTTTTTTTTTTAATTAGTTAGACTGACAAGAAGCTGCCTGCCACATTTTTTGTTGAATTCATTCTATTTAGCATGGGCTGGCTGCAAAGCAACTCCCTGCTTCAGTCAGATGGAGAGACCTGACAGATGGGACATCTTTCAAGGTCATTTTTGCATGTGTCTGTGGATATATGTGGCCAGAATAACCTTCCCTGTGTCATTTTTATTTAAACACTTCCCCTCCCCCGCTCCTTTGGATGGAATATATTGAAAATACTACAACGTAAAAATATTCTGCAAATACAAACTCATTTTCATAGCCTTGACATCTTTTAAATATGTCATCAAAGTTTATTTTGCTAGAAATAAAACGATAAAATGTGATAATTTATGGTAGCAGCGGTGTCAGTGTATGAAATTAAGGAACAAGCAGTGAGCGGAATCAACAAGAGAACCAAGTAGTAGCACAGACCCCAATTTTTATCATTTGCAGTCCCATCAGGCTCTGCCCTTAGGCTCTGACACAGCAGCAGTAGCTACTCAGTAAAGCCAAGACGTCAGCTGGACTGAGAACGGCCAGTCTGCCCAGAGGCTTTCGTCTTAGCTTCCCCTCTATTGATACAGTTCTTCCTTCATGCAAGACGTTTGTTAGAGTGAAGTTTTCCACTTGACTCCATCAAGTTTTATGTCCTTGGTGAAGAACACTAGGTGGTTTGCAGACTGGGATCCTTTGCCATCCTCCAGACTTCTTTGAACTACACAGGGTCCTTTCAGGGAGCCTGCAGAAGAATCCTTTGGATAACTACAAAATACATGAATGTGACAGTGCACATATGTACACGCCTGCTCACAGTCCCACAGGATGTCTGTACATACATACACTATGAAAAGGAAAAAAGAGAGTAATTACTTATAAAATATATAACACGTATAGAAGCAGAACACCTTTTCCATTCAGAGCCAATCATGAAAGAATGCAAAGCCCATTCAGTTTATGTGACTGAGCAGAAAGCTGATAGATCATGCTTTTTTTTTTGAAGTGCAGATGCAGATAAAAGTTATAAAGATAAAGATAGTATCATCTTGAGTCTCTGAGAGGCAGTCCGGTTGCAGCTGACCTGGACATCCCAGGGTGATTCTGTGTGTCCCCTGGAAGGTCAAAATCTTTTGTGCTATTTTCATCTTTTTAAAAAAATATGGTATTTAATTTTAATGTGGTGGCTTATGCCTGAAACAAAAAGCTTTAACATATTTGTTCATTCTTAAAAGTGTTTCCGACAAAGCTACTCAAAGCCTGTTTGTAGTATTTGAAACTACTATATCAGGTTCTATATATACAACATCATCCCTATTTTGCTATTCTGTTTTTAAAACATACCCATCACTGTTGAATCTGTTTTTAATGCATCAAAACAGGAAAACCCAAATCTAATCAAATGGATTACTGAGGATTAACTAAAGTGGATAAGGACCTTTTTGCGGGTTCATAATCACTTCTAGTTGCATAATATACCTATTATGCCATATCAAAATAATTTATTCATACTTAGAGAGTTGTATAAGCTTTTGTCTGAGCATTTTCCTTCTATCCAACAAGAAAAAAGGATCACACGGTACTACTGAGTAAGACTTGTTTTTGTCACAGTGGATGAATGAATAGAGTAATGGATAATTTTAACATTACTAATAGTCAGTTACAAGCCTGGAAAAAGATCTGTGCAGGATATAATTTTAGGATATATAAGAAGCAAAAAATGAAATTTTTAATGTGTACACGTATATATTCCAACACATGCACGCACACACGTATACACATATCAGATAAATCTTTATTCTCCTTTTTGTCTTCCAAACAAATAGTGTAGACAAAAATATTCTCATTTGACATATTCCTCATGATACTGAAAACTCCATAACTACAAACATCCAAAATGGTTGAGTGTAGCTGTGCTCTTCAAAGAAAATTTTAGCTACAACTGGCCTTGTTTTGGATACCTCAGCCTGTACGAATACTGGTGACGTAAAACCTGACATAATCTCTATGCTTCTCTAAAGTTCATTCTGCAAATGTAGCTTGAGATGGGCTTTCTTCTAGACTACAAAAACAAGCTGTGTGTAGCAGATAATTAGCATATTTCTAATCACCACTTTTTACTGACTAAAGGTGAAAATTGTATTATTTGAAATTCTGTTATCTGCTATGGTTAAACAATACATTTTCAGGATGTACTAATCCCTGTCAATGCTAAATGGATGACGAGGAAAAAAAGTGGGCATCAACACATCAGGGTAGTTTTCTGAATAGATGTGTTTTTCTACTCTGGGCTGAATCATTAAGTATAAACCACTCTGTATCTGAGTAAAAGAAAAAGAAGCTGAATTGTAATTTTTAAACATGCAAAATAGTTGTGAATGAGAATCAGTATGATCCTCTGGTCTGGCTTTCCAACAAGGGAATGTGAAGACAAGGGGCAGTCATCCACCATGTGGGTGGTGGGAGAGCTGGGTATCTCCTCCCTAAGCCTTGTGTGACATGGAAGGAGCCCAGGCAAGGCGTTGGGATAGGCAACTGCCACTGCACACACTCAGACAGCCAAGGTGGGGGTGGAAAGAGGGACAAGTCCCTTGGCTTTTGCCCAGTGCAGAAGGCTCTCACCTGCTGCAGGAACCCGCAGGTTGGGGCCAGCTATTTTCTTGGATGATTAGCTGTGTCTGGAGCCCCGGGTCAAGGACTTGGAGGGAATTCACAGTCTTGTGCTGGAGGAATGGATGAGCTGCCAGAGCTTCAGCAACAGTCAAGACACCCTCAGTTCCTCTCTGCTTCATCCTTCAGTGATATAGTTGTCCACAGGGTACCCAACGCTCTGGTAGATCTCCAGTTTTGTGCTATCCCATAGCATTGCACTTTCTCAGTAATTTCTGTGCCAATTCTACAGCCTCTGCTTGCGTGTCTATTATTTTTTCAAATGGGTATACTGTAGCTCAGTCTTAAGTTAAACAGTTTAACTGATGAAGAACTAACATGACATCTAGATATACTCTTTGAGGAGCTAATCATGCTAATGGTTTAGCCTGAATTTATCTAGTTTCATCTTCCAAACACTGACTGGTACACTTTGTTTGTTTTTACTTCTTCTAAATTAAAGATCAGTTTACAGTCGGGAAGCTCTTCGTTCTCTAAGTGCATATAACCCATGACCAGGTCAACTCTCGGTCATCTACAAGTATACTAAATAGATTGGGAAACTGATTATCCCTTAAAGGCACGTTTCCCTATCTTAGATTATCCTTTTAAGATCATTTCCAAAATCTTTCTTAATTAATGTATTTTTTGGAAGTATGATTGCTGGAAACAGTCCAGGAAAAGACGCACAAGTACTACCACTAAAGGCAGTTCTATACGCTAACTTGATGCTTAAACACACAAAGATTTTATTTGCATTGTTACAACATCGCATGGTTTTTATTTATTTTTTTCTGTTGGTTATCCAGGAAGAAGCCTGAGATCTTGTTTCAGTGTAGCATATCCCTGCCTTTAAGTATGGTCTGTATCCCTGGTCCCTACATGGAGGACCTTGCATTTATCTGAATTGAAATGTACTTTTTATTAAATGAGTCACTCTTAACAAAATACTCACAAAGGTCAGGGTATCTAAGACCCTCCCTCTCTCCCAGTCTGCTGATTTTTATCTATAATGAAACTGAATGAGTGGGAGATGAGTTTTAATGTTTTTTTTAGTAGCTTGTTAAATTCATTTCACTATGTTTAAACAAGTGCTAAACTTCATTTCCTTTCCCTAAAATGATGTAATCGGACTGTCGAGTGTACGACTTGTTTTGATGGTAGATAGTCCTTGATTATTATTAATGCAAACGGTTTAATATCCCCCCAAGCCATAGCCAACCTGTATGAAAAGAAATGTTCCCTGGCTACAATATCAGGAAGGCAAACCGAGCTGGCCTCCTCATTGTTAATTTGGAAAAGAAAACAAAAAGACTTGCAGCTGGCCACAAATTTCCCATTTGTACCCCAAGCAATGTTTGAATGTTGTGTTTCTTTTCTTTTTATAAAAATGTAAGTGTGATCTGTTAAAACTCCACTCAAACTTCCTTTGAAACATATTTGTCTTTTAAGGAAGGCTTTTTCTTGTAATAAAAATATTATCCAGAGGAAGCAGACTTACATGCATTCAACAAATTTACAAGGTGATATTGTTAACATAGATTTTACTACCAGAGGTCTTGCCAAGGGCCATAACTTTTCTCCCTGCTTATGTGATTTCCTCCCTGTTCAGCACACTCCAGTCCATTCTTCCTTCTGGTCTCTCCGCAGACTATTTCTCACGCTGTTGGTCTGCTGCACGCACTCCCTTTTTAGGCCATACAAGGCCTGTCACAGGCCGTGTGCTCAGGACGTTCCTGCTCTGTGAAGTGACTGCCCATGCTGGCACCCAACTCTAGAGGGACATAAGTTTTTCCTTTTTTTTTCCTCAGTGCATCCAGTTTTGCGAGGTTAGCATTTTCAGAATAAAATCCTATCTTTGCCCACACTCCTTGCCCTAAGGCACAGAGGAATTACAGAATCCCAGAATGGTCAGGGTTGGAAGGGACGTCTGGAGATCATTCAGTCCAACCCCCTGCCAGAGCAGGGTCACCTACAGCAGTTGCACAGGACGGCGTCCAGGCGAGTTTGGAATGTCTCCAGAGTGGGAGACTCCCCCACCTCTCTGGGCAGCCTGTGCCACTGCTCTGCCACCCTCACAGGAAAGAAGTTCCTCCTCATGTTAAGATGGAACTTCCTATGTTCAAGTTTGTGCCAAGGATGGTGCACCAGAGTTTCCAGAAGACCAGGATAGACACCATGGCTGGTCATCACTTACCGAGTCTTTCGTTACCGTGTGGCAGAAGGTTTCACCAAAACATTCAGGATTTTTTCTGGGGGGTGACTATAGAGAGTACAGATGCTGTGATGGATGCAGTAAGACATATAGGAAGTACACAGTGTGGCTAAGGGCTTGCTGGTTTTAGAGAATGATAGAGAAGACCACCACAGGATTGGAGTAGAGAGGCTGGTGCATCACTGGTGTAAAGGTGCCAACACGTCTGCACTGTTTGGCTGACATGAAACAGAGAGAGGTCTACAGCAGTTCTGCTAACTCGGCATGGGGGCTGTTACCACACCAGACTCTAATTGCTTAATCATTACTCCTTGTTTAGGGGCCGCTTCCATGCAACCCAAACAGATGGACTGCTTTGATATCAGCGTGGAGATAACTACATTTTTTTTCTCCTATGAAATATTTTTAGAAAACTCTTGCAATTTATTTTTCAGTTCGGTGCCTTACCATTTTTCTCTTTCCTTCCTCATGCATTCTGCTTCATCTCTGTATTTGGAAGGAACTGCTTTAATACGTTACACACATTATCCAGCATCTCCACAAAGAACAAAAGGAAGGCCAAGTGACACAAAAGGGAGGATGCATACCAAAGGGGCTTAACATATTTCTATATTATAATTAAAACTATTAAAATATTTCTATATCCAACACTGACATTCTGCATCTTTGCAGCAGCTGCGGAGTCAGAAGAAAACTTGAGGCTTTACTTACGGGCGCCCAGGGAACAGCAGCTTCTCAAGGCTGTAAATGCCTTATTGCCATCAACATGGTTTCTTCTGCTTGCAGGGTTTTTCTGAATTGTATAAATAAGGATCAATGCTGAGAAGGGCTGTGCGTCTTCAGTAGTCATTGACTCTTGTTGAACCGAGAGCCCTTGCGTCCTTGCGGGATCCGGTTATTCACTGATCATTAAGCTGGTAACAGCTGCCTCTTCTTAGAGTTGGTCATTTTTCTTGTAGTGCTGACCCTCCAGATGAAATGAAACAAACCAAAACAAACAACAACCAAAAATTGCCCCTAAAACAAACCCCCAAAACAACCAATAAAACCCCCAGAGAAAAGTAAGGATAATTAATCTCAATGGAAAGAAATATGGGACTAGATTTCATTTCCTCTGACTCCTCATTATTCATAATTTAAATATTTGGAGTGTTTTGGTTAGGAGTACATAAACAATGGATAATAAGGAGGCAAAAGATGAGAACTGGCATGGCATCTTTTCACTGAACAGGTCAGAAGTTCGAGTAATATGCAGCTCACTGTTCATCAAATGCTGAATTCATCTCCATACGTAGTAGACAGACTTTCCCACAATGGGCAGTAAAAGACAAGCCTGGAAACTTGATCTGCAACTATACATATATATGTATTTTTATATTCAGGGATCTTATCAAAAAGTCATCCCCCTTTTCTGCTGAATCCAGTGGCAGAGTGTACTCCGTGGTAGCACCTAGTTATATGTTTCTGAAGTGAAAGCATTTTCACCTTTCAGTATTTGCTCTGAAGCTTTGATAAGGAAAGAACTGGGAAAGGTGACCTTGTGGTTTTGAAGACCTCTCGTTTTGGATATACTCAGGTCAGAAGGCTTTGACTTGCAACAAAGATAACAAACTGCAATCTGGACTTGGGCTCCCACTACCAACTGAAAAATTTTCAGAGCCTTATCCAGCCTCATCTCCCAGGGCTAGGAAATCTCAATTTCTGAGCTATGTCATGTCAACTCCTAATTCTTTTTCCATGAGTGATGTTAGTTTAAAATCATAAAAAGTCACATTCTGTTCTATGGGATTGTTCCACCCATTTTCTCTTCATCATTTTTACCTATTATAAATTCTGACTTTTTAGGAAAGTTCGTTTCTATTTTTTCCCTTCTAATTCCACCTCATTTCTACCCTGTGCAGTGGCTAAATATTCATTTTCCTCCTCTTTTTCACACATTTTGAACATTTGCCATTTATTACTGTCTCTTTGTCCTTCATCAAGATCCCATTGAAACCTGTGCAAAACCTCCCATAAAAGTCACAAAGAGCCAACACAGTGCCTTAGTCATCATTTTCCCAAGTTATTCAGAGGCTGTTTCCTCCCAGATCAGTCCTCCTACCTCTTTAATTGTTTGAGTCGATGCCTCTGAAGTGCCTCCAGCTCTTTCTGATAATGAGGTGTTTCAACAGAACACCTTTCCAGATGTGCCACTGGCACCAGGCACAAAGGAGAGGTTGTTACCACCTTACGCAGAAACATGGTGGTAATTCTGTTTATGCGCTCTGGAATAAAGTTTTAATAGTTTTTTGTGGGGGTATTGGCTTTTGTTTGATCTTTTTTCTTTTTTTATCCTGTTATGTATCAATTGCAAATTTATGTCTAATTTGTGGGTTAGAAACGAGCAAATGACTTGAGCATATTTTCAGCAGCTGTAACCTGCTGTCTGAGGTGATGATATTTCATTCCAGTGCTGATTGTTTCCCTTCAAGTTGTCACTTGAGCTGCTGCTTTAGAACTGCAGGTTGCCCTCAGCTTTCTGGTCATCATTTTGAGGATATGGCTGAAGCGCTTAACAGGGTGAAGATTGCCATTTTCTGCCCCATGGTGATGCTTGTATCTGCTTGTCTGGTTTTTCACAAATGCTCGACCTATTATTTGACCTAGGTGACTACTACAGATCAACTCTGAAATAAATACTTTGTAAATTTTAAGGCCAGAAGGGAACATTATGCTCATCTAATCTGACATCCTACAAGCAAAAGGCCACAGAGTTTGACAGGTAGCTCCCATCTTCTCTTTTAGCTGAAATATGTATTTTAGAAAGTCTTGTCTCAGAGATTTGCAATGATAGGCAGTTTGCCTTATCTCCCAATGACTAATTGCCCTAACTGTACTAAAAAAAAAAAAAAAGACAAGAAAATATTATGCAGTATATCCAGAGTCAATTAATCCAGCTTTAGAGTCCAGTCATTAGATCTTGTTGTTTTTTGATCTTTTAGATTGCTATAATAAATCTTTTGCCCATGTAAGCAACTGCACTTGCAAAGAAAATGACAAACTCGGGGGCTTAGATATATTGTCTACAGATGTGTGCTAAGCAATAAAAAGAAGATTTAAGCCGAGGAAAAAATAAATATTAAATTGTTGATCTGTTTGTGGAAAACGCATTTTCCCCATAAGAGTATTAAAAAGAGTGGATAAATTGCTCATCATAAATAATTGGAGAAGGCTGACTAATGGCCCAAATTTCCTTTGGCATTTCTGTTTTCCCCCTCCTCTTGGAAGGTATTACTTCAAAACTTAGGAGGGCTGTTGTTCGGTGTGTTGTGGTTTTTTTTTATTTTCCCCCAGATATAATTTGATTCAATGATGACTTCCCAATGAAAGTGTTTTTGTTCTCAAAAGCAATTGCAAAAGAGAAGAAGAAATTAAATGTTAATTTCTGTTCACATAAACTAATGGCATCAATGAGAAGTAAATTTGAATAGAAAGTAATTCATAATACAGCAGGGGTCTGGTTTTCTGTCACCGTGGAATGTAATTAAAATGAAGCTTTCATAGATATAAATTTGTAGTAATCAGAATTTTCCATCTGTTACTTCATCCATTTCTGAGTGGTTCCAGAGCTGGGGGATCTAACTTCTTCCAAGACAACTGTTTCTTGACTAAAGCAAGCTGCCCAAGCAGTGGCCATTTCAATTCAGCTGCAAGTTACCCAAAAATTATCATTTACCTTGAGATAGATTTCCATGGTAGGTCTTTTCTGCAATAAATGGGGTGAGTGTGTGCTGAGCGTGTTTACTCACCGTATACAGTTTCACAGCTTGTTCTGGCTCTATAGAGCCCCTCGTCTTTTAGCGAACAGCAGAGCTGTCAGCCTCCAAACTCCACGCCAGCATCCTGTGCGCCGTCTGCCAAAAGGCAAATGATGGCTTGAAGGAAGACCAGGAAAGTGATGCAGAGCTGGTCCAACTTAGCGATTCCTTTGGGGAGGAGGCAAGAGCTCAATCACATGCCCTAAAGACCTGGGTGGAAACACAAATATGTGCTCCGCTAATCAGAATGGCTAATTAGTTACAAGCCTCCTCTCCTTTGTGCACTGGGCAAAAGGGGCAATGGTAAGCGCCCAGTTCTAAAGAACCCACAACAGACATTTAAATATGCACAACGACCAGAAGACAAACTCAGGGAGAGGATGAGGACCGCTGGAGAGACTGGAGGTACAAAAGGTATCGAGATCATTCTCAGAGCATAAAGACACAGCTCTTGTGCTTTAATTAGATTAGGGGTCTGTGGTTTAGATACACTTGCAATGAGTCATTAACAATCCTTAGATAAAGCAAAATTAATTTGATCCCGTCACGTCTGCCACCTTTCACCAGACCGTGAGATTAGCCAGGGACAAAACACCTGGAAAGAGACTTTGATGAAAGCGCGTTTTTGAAAATTCTTAATGGGTGGGATTTAAACCTAATGGATTATAAACCTTTATTAACAGCTCACCTGTAAATCCTGATAATTTTCCTTTCTGTGAGTTTCCAGTGTAATATTTGCACACCCTGATTATAAATTTTGAAGAAATAGCTTATAACTGTGGTTAAAATGCAGCATTAAAGCAGTTAAACAGCCTCCTTATTAGCATTGGAACTATAGTCAAAACACATTATACTTGGCTAATAAATTTATTTTTTATGTAATGGAAATGCCATCAAAGCATAGTTAATCTGAATTGAATTAGATTATAATTGGAGCTCTTGTGCACAAGGAATGAAAATGATTCTTTATTGTTGCAGACTGACAATGCAGCATTTGTTACTCCCTCCTCACTACCCTTCTAAGTGGCAGCTGTAATATTAGCGTGCGCATCTCGTAAGCCGTGCATATAACATTACGCTGCCTCCGAGCACGGAGCTCAGCAGTAAGACAGAGGGAAATGTATTGTAATTCATCACACTTTCACCCCGTTCATTCAGAGGGGCACGTACTTGAGAAACAGTCTTATGCATAAGCATCCTCACTTTTTGCCCGCACTTCTGGCTACATATGTTAGTGTGGGCGGTGTGAATGTGAGTTCCCAGGACTCAGAGGAAAGCCTCAAATCCTCTTTTACACCACTAAAGGCTGAGTGGTAAATATGCACCCCAAGGCTTAATCACACTCCTCAGACTTACTGAGAGCTCACCCAAATCGCTGAATTTCCCCAAGACTTTATACGTGCAACGTAGCTCTCTAGTGAGCACTGCATGATAAAGGGATGCTCATGGTATGGAGTTCTTGATGTCTTTTCATTATCTGCAGGGCACCAGGGAAGGATCCACACACTATTGTAGTGTGCACAGGTTCACCCTTAACTGGTACACTCACCGCAAAGAGGTGATGGAGCAAGGGCGGGACGTGCAGTGCCCTGCTAAGGGGGAATTTATTTGCCTAAGAGCACATGTGTATGGTGCGGATAGATACATCCCTGCTACAGAAGGAGAACTGGTGGCAGCCACAAGAGGAAAGAGAACTGGTGGCAGCCAAAGCAAAAAGCAAAGGGTAGATGTCCCGATTCAGGACACTACCACTCTCATCACCATGGTACCTAGGCATGTCGTCAAGGAAACAATGTCAGGACCTTTCTAGCAACAACTATGTTTAGTGACACTTACACTGTCACTAATATAACTCTTCCCCTGGTGTGGGTATGAGGTCCGGGAAGGAAGAAGAGGAAAACAGCGAGGAGTGATTCTGTTTTTTCCTTCTTTTTTTTTTTTTTTTTCTGGTTTCCCTATGCTAAACCAAAACAAATGAGCAAAATGCACTTTACCCACTCATAAAACCAGTTGGTGCTGTAAACAAAGAGAAAGCAGGATATTAATAAAGTATAACTCGGCGGAGAGCGAAGGGAATATCCCTTGTAAGTCTGTCTGATTTCTATGTCATCTAGCCCAAATTTACAATGTGGCAATTTCTCGTTGCTTATAAACCATTAAAATTTGCAGCACAGTAAGCAGCTAATGTAATTTTGCCTGCAAGTGGTATCATATCTTGGATCCGCAGGGAGATGAGCATACTTGTGTCTTATCATTGCCTTCTGTGGTAGGTAAAAGTGCCCAGTGCTGTTGGGCTCAGGCCCAGTGTGAGTTAGTTGAAGTTCATTACTGACAACCTGGGGCTCAGTTCCACTTATCTGCAAGTTCTCATTTAGCTTGAATCATCACAGTATCAGAGCATCTTCCAAAAACACGTTAAGCAATCAGATTAGTACCCAGCACATCTGGTTTTATCTTCCTTTTCTCTTTTTCTCCCCAAGAGTAGCACAGGGCAAAGAGGCACTTTACTCAGAAAGATGACATTGCTATGAAAAACCATAATACATCCCAAGCCAGCCTGGCAGAATGGTGTTAATGCTTCAAAGTCAAACACTGAAAAACATAGAAAATCCAAAATGAAGGTTGCCTGTGAGACGTTTATTGTCTCTTTTATTTAGTATTCATTAAATCCTCTGGTTTTGTTGGTAGGGGATTTAGTTTTTTGACTGCTTATTTCATGCAGTACCATAGGCGGAGAGTGCTTGGATGTTTTTATCTTTATGATTTTATTTTTCATATGTATAAGTAATTATAATAAACACACTATAAATATATATATATATTTCACATTTTTTGTGGCATATTGACTAGAAGCAAAGAAATTATTTTACCTGTGTTCTTCTTTGAGGTTTTCAGCAGTTTTGTCCCCTTGTCCTTGAGGAAAGTTAATTAACTGATATTTATTTTTTTCTTTAAGGTAAAGGAGAGGTGTTAGCTCCCATTTGCCCATCCAGTGCCTGGTGTCTCATAGCATATAATACGGCCCAGATTCACCTTATCTACCTTTGCCAGTCCCTGTTTGGTCTTACCACCACCACACTCAGCCTGTTACAGATCCTTGTTACAGTTTTCTGCTTTACTTCTTTTTGGTTTGGCTTTTTCCCATTTTGCATTTCAACCTTACAGCTTTGATGGTGGCATGGGATGAAGGTCAACATAGTTCCAGGCCCCAACCTGGACATGACAACAGAAAGTCTGGCTTTACCCTGTAGATGTCTTTTGAAAATACTTGGCCAATTTACCCCAATGTCATGTTGAAAATCTAGTCAGTACTAGGAGCTGTGAAAGGAAAGGACATGTTTAGCACAGGTGGATTTTTTTGAGTAGGACATGGTTGGTTATAAACTAGAGCAATACACAGACACCAGCAGCACTGGAGCTGAATACCTGCTAGAAGGTGCTGAATGTCTTGGGTTACTGCTCTTGACTTCAGTTAACGCCAGATTAAGCTTTGATTGTCTTCAGCTCCCATGGACATGCGTGAGAAGTGAATTTGCTCAGCATCTTGCAGGCTCTCTCCATAGAGAATCCATTTCCAAATGCTGTATGTTATATTCTAGAAATGATTTTACAGTGTGTTTAAACACCTCAATTAAATTATTTTCTTCCCAAGAAAGTACTTACTGCTCATGCAGTGGCTGGAATCAAATG
>NW_009647680.1:9050798-9057274 GCF_000708025.1 Charadrius vociferus
GTTTGGTTGTTTTTTTTCATTTTGTTTTCTTAGCAGCTCAACCTACAGAGGAGTAAAAACTGGGCAATGACAGAAAAAGTAAGATTAAAACAAGAGTGAAATCTTCCTTTTCCTGGTAAGGCCAAAAAAAGTTACACGGACTTTAACTGAAGCAGAATGGATCTATGGAAAATACCATGCAAATCCCACCTCCAGTTTGTTCATATACTCACAAGTTGCATAGCTGCCCAAAGCAAAAGGGTGGCTCAAAAACTCATGAAAGCCAGCACTCCACACTCTACCCTCCATTCCCAGCAGTTGTCCTGTCTGCACCTCTTGCTGTAGGGCTGCAAACTATTCAGCTAGAAAGTCTGTGCTGACAAGACAGCTTAAATATACTCAAAAACCTTTAAAGTTCAATTAGATCTCTAAAATACATTTCAAATCCTTAGATGTTGCAAAGAGTTGGAGTGAAAGAGTCACTGGAAAGAGTTGGAGTGAAAGAGTCTTAAGAAAACCTGGGTAGCCACCCTGGAGAGCATGAGAAGAAAGGTGGACCACCTCTAGTGCTGCCAAGGAGATGTGCAGAACTTCATATTGTACATTTGCTTTGCTGCTTAGAGATAATTTTACACTTGCCTGGTTTCTGGTCCTGTTGAACACTAACAGCAAAGAAACCCAGCCACTGAAGAGCTAGACATTGTTACTGGGGATTGGTGAACCATGGTTTGGTCTTGGCCACAACCATGAACTATGTCTGTGCCTGGGAGAAGCTTTGGCAGGGAGCTTCATCTTGGCCATGCTCTTGCACCTGTGGCCTCCTGCAGCACAAAGTCCATCCAAGGCGTGCTTCTGTTGACATATATTTAAGTTCCCGTTGGATATGGGTCAGACAAAGCTGGTTAAGTGGTAGCAGCCCTGCACCTGTAGCCATGTGGGGTTGCAGCAAGAAGGATGCTGAGATCGAGTGGTGCAGTGGGTATCAGCAAAACAAGTCTCATACATCACTTTGATAAGCTAGTGGGGTGGGAAGGTCTGGCAAACCTCAGATCTCCTTGTGGCCTTCACTTTTCAGTGTCTCCATTTAACCGCCCCCACACACTACTACTGTCTGTCTTGTCTAATTTAGAGTATAAATTCTTCAGGGCAGGGACTGTCTCTCACTGTGCGTTTGCGTGGTGAGGCCCTGATCCTGATTGGCAGCTCCGAGTACACTACAAATCTATTTTAATACAACCCCAAATTGAAAATTCTGTATCTCTGAGCCTTAGGGGATGTGGGACTGTATTCCGGAAAGCAGAAGCTCTGAAAAAATACCAAAAGGTCATTGCAGACAATGTACTGAATATGAACTGTGAATGTGGAGCTAATGGCTGAGAGACAAGGCTAATTTTGCTCTTGGTCAAATGCAGGCAAGATGAACAGGATGATGGAGGCATCGCTAACCATGTTTTAGGATACCGAGGCAAGCTGCGGCTGACATGCAGCTCCATTTCTCATTCCAAAATGTTGTTGAGAAAATAGGAAGGATTTCAGAAAGAGATAAAAGATGATTTCAAGGCTGGAGATCTCACCAAACCTCAGTAGATTACATGAGGCATCCAAGTGAAGGTCATAGTTGCCCCAGAAGAGTTAAATAGTTACCAAGAGAGAGACAGACACCTTCAGGGGATATTCACATTTGATGTTAGTTAAACCGCCTTCTGGAGGAGCCTCCACCGATTACAGAGAGATGCTCAGGCAAGTAGGCACAGGTAGTTGCCTGAGTTTGGTACCATCCATCTTCCCACCCCAAGAAAGAATAATTTTGACACTGAGTGTATTTAGCTTGTTGGCAAGAAAGTTAAGAGGATACTTGCTGACACTGTGTAAGTACCTACACAGGAAGATGGTTTTCAGTAGGATAGGGCTCTTTCATCTCTCAGACAAAGGTATAACAAGATCCAGTGACTGGAAGTCAAAGCCAGACAGATTCAAACTAAAGATAAGGTGCAAATTTTAGCAGCAAGAGTAATGAACCTTGGGAACAATTTACAATGGAGGTGTTAGATTTTCCATGACTTGAAGGCTCTAAATCAAGATGTGATGTCTCTCCAAAAGATATGCTGTAGCTTAGCCATTAGTTATGAAGCCACATAAATTGCTAGGTGATATGTAGAAGGTTACATTAGATGGTCATAAAAGCACCGTCTCGTGATAAAATGCACTAATCTAAATAATGATACTAAATATTCAATCATAACAAATGGATTTTGCATATACTGTACCAGCTCAGTGTTGCTCAGTCAGAATTGCCTGCACTTTTACGGCCTGATGCAAGTGGACAAAGTACACAGCTTCCTCAGCACCGCAACAACGGGCATATATTCATCCCTCCCTACAGACTGTTTACAGCCTAATCCATCATCTCCTGAACTCACTATTTCTCAGTGTAAAGGCTGTAATATTACTCATTCATATATATATGTATATACACATACACACATATACGTATATCAAGGGTGCCTTATGGAGTTTGTTAAGAACCACATTTAGGCTCCTGAGAATGGTTTTCAGTACTGAGGTCCCTCAGGTCTGGAGGAATTGCCTGTTTCCCGCAGATGTTGTAATCCTCCTGGACTCTCCACTCTTGATGGAGTATATGAGGGCAAACAGCTGAGAGAGCTGGAGCCAGTGAAATGCTAAAGGGAGGGACATGGTTTCCTGAGCTTTTTTAGTTGATTTAGCTAAAAGAGAAGCATAATCACAGGAATTACTTGCAATATTTCCCACTTCTCCACTGCTGCAAGACCAATAGCTATAGATGGTGTTCATTGCCCAGGTGGCTGCAGATGAACCTGAAAAAGTCCGCTGAAGTTGAGACAAGTTGGTGTTTGCTTTAGAGGGTACCTCTTCTGGGTGGATGGTGTGGTGTGCTGTTCAGCACTGAAGCTGTCAAAGCACATTTGTCTGAGATATGGGGGATTAAACTTTGTTTTGCTATGCATGCAGGACAGCCGTCAATCATACGTGCCTGAAAGGTGTGCAAGGTGTTCAGATAGGAGGAAGCCACAGCCAGCTACGAAATGAGAAGAGGATTTCAAGTGCCAGGATACTCTGAATATTCATTACTGCGGTTTTGGGTTTGGTTTTGTTTTTTAAGAAAATGATGAATTTGAGGAAAATTGAGCAAATAATTGCTGTCTGTGACAGCTGCAATTAATGTGCTAATAAGGTAAGATTTCTGAAGACCTTCTTTTCCAGTAACTAAGAAATTTTGTATATTTACCCCACTACTGCATGTTGTCAGTGATCGTTCTGTAGGAAAAACAGTTATTTGGGAAGCATGAATACTGCGAAGATGAAAACTAAACCACAAAGAAAAGTTTCCTGGCAAAGTCGATTATTAATCCAGAAGGACATTATGGCAGACAGGAAGTTCTTGTGGCTAATTCACTAACCTGGAGGCCAGGAGATGTGAGCTTCGTCACAGCTTCTTAAACATATCCTCCTGACCTTGTTGAGGCAACTCAAACTCTTATTGTCCTCAGTTCCTGCGAACAGCACTTGTTTTCCACTACCCTGTTTTGACGTCTCTGTATTGTGAGCTCTTTATTGCTATGAGGGTACTGTATAGTACCCAGCCCCCAAGAGTCTCAATCTCAGATGTTGCACATCATGTTTATGAAAAATTAGAGGAAAGGGTGCTACCATCAATGCAAATGAAAACTTAAACAGTGCAACCAGCAGAAAAATGTGCATGGGTTTGCACTCCTGGAAGGGAAAGAACTTCTCTCCATGGAGAGAGTGAAAACAATTAACAGTCACCATAATTTTCATCCCTACATCGCAAAAGTACTTTACGAAGGCTGATAAGTACCATTAACCCCATTTTACAGATGGGTGGGAAACAGCATCGTGGAGCAGCAAAGTGAGTTGCTCAAGGCCATACAGTAACTCAGCAGAAGCTATGCAAATAGAAACCAGGTCTCCTGATGCCAAGCCTTATTCCTTGGCCCACACAGCTTCTACACAGGAGACCTGACCTAATTCCAACATCCATGAAAGCGGCATCCTCCTTTGCAACAAGCCTAAGCAGGTACATGGAATGAACAAATGAGCCTGCTTCTCCAAGAGCTCACCATTCTTGTGCAATAATTGCTCTGCAGACATTTTTTTGTGAGCTGGATAAATGTTTTATTTACATGGAAATGTCTCGGCTAACACCCGCAGTAAACACGAGGCGGTAGTCAAAACGTTACTACATCTATTATCACAGAGAGTGGGCTGAAAGATATGCCTGCGTCTGCTGTGAGCAGGCCTTATTTTATTAGTACTGCTACTTCACTATTTGTACGGGAGATGAGCCATCCACTTTCGCGTGATGGTGACCGTGATTTAAGGGCTTCCACCCCCTGAGGCTACTTATTTCTCTATTGCATATTTGAAACCTTTTTTTTAAGTGACATTTGCAATTACGGCTCTAGGGAGGATGCTTATTGGTAGGGATGGCGTATAGTAAATCGGGTGTCCAGGTTTGGCAGTGGTTTGGGAGGTACTGCAAATACCTGGTGCACACGTTCCTCATGCAGGCTTTGCTCTGCAGGAGACACGGTATGATCATTACAACAGTGGGCTGTTTCTCGTCCTGGCTTTGCCACCACGTCTGCATGAGTCATGTAAGGCTGGATCCACCCTGCTTGGCTCCAGGTGTTTCACAGAGCAGCCTGATTTCAGAGTCTCAGAGCTCACCTGTAGCTGATGGATCCAGAAGATCCCATTGGAGCTGCCTATCTGACTGATGTTCATAGTTGGTCTGTTCCTTACAACTACATGATTTTGTGCAAGTCCAGTCTTCAATGCTTTTTTTCCTTCACTGCACAGTGTAGGGTTACTAGGCCTCTTTCATTAAATGTAAGGATCGTCAGCCTCAAAGTTTCACAAACTGAATGCTGACAAACTGAGGTGACTGGGATTTTATTTCTGTGGGATTTCCTCTGTGTTTTTCATATGTAAAACGGGTATAGTGACATTCTATCTAATTCAGTGAAGACCTGCAGCACAGAGGAACTGAAGCCTCTGTTACTGATGTATTTGTTCTAACCAAGATTTTATAGCCTGATTCGTATTAACAGCATTTCTGTAGGATAACAGCGGGCCCAGTAGTATCTTATTCAATAATGACTGATACCAGATGCTCCAGGAGACCAAAGGACACTTAAGGTGTTTAGGATTAAAGGCATTGGAGAAAACCAGCACAAAAAAGCACTGATGCACAGAAAGCTGCTGCCAAAATACAAGCCCATGATGGATGGAAAGTGCTATGGAAATGCTAAGTAAAATATTATCATTTATTATTACAGCTGCAGTGTAACGTGGCCCTTTTTTATAGCTGAACATGTCACCTTTTTTCTTCTTTTGTCTCATTGCAACTTTCAGGAAGCTATAGGTGATCCGCTGGCTGTGTATCTGTGTGCCTGAGTATGTACACACATAAGTACAGGTACTGATTTGCATGAAAGAAAGCAATGGAAGTCTTTTATATTTAATGTAGGAAATACAGGGAGAGGCTGCTTTGTCAGCAGTCTGAAGTCCTCTGGAATTTGCCTATTCAAGACAATTTATAAACATATTCTCCAAGACATAAAAAAATGTCCCTATTCCAGAATAAAATGATACTGAGTGTTGTGATAGCCTGGGGTAGGGATAAGGTGTGGGGATGGTCTAACATGATTTGGAAAAGTTCTCTATTAATGAGAAATAATCTACATGACTCATTCCTAGTTTGTCTGATTTTTATTTGTGGAATTTTTTTTTTCCTACTGACTAATACCTATCCGTCTCACTCATTCTTGTTGTAGCATTAACACGCCCAGTAGCTGTGCTGTTATTTCACAGAAAATATCTTCCTTTGCAAAATTCAAGTGCTTAAGAATGTTTTAATATTTTAATAGTGCAATATTTGAGTGCTATTATTTACCTCAATACCAATACGTATGACCTCAGTACTTTGTTTACCAGTTATAAATGCAAATGATACAGATGAACTTAAATTTGTCAGGAACAGGAGAGTATAAACATAAAGGGACAAAGGGGAGATGAAAAGAAAACCATTGGGTCAATCTTCTGGACATTTTAAATGGTCATACGCTAATGTAAGATGTATGGGGAATAAGCCAGAGGAACTAGGAATCTTAATACATAATTAGAATTATGTCTTAATTGGCTTAGCAGAGGTTTGCTCGGCTAGTTCACGTGACTGGAATATTGATGTAAAAAGGTACAGCTTGTTCAGAGAGGACAGCGAAAAAGAGAGATGTGGTTTATAATTTAAGGACATATCATTGGCTCTGAGACCCAGAATTCAGTGTGAGATGGACTTGCTGAAACCATCTTGCAGCCACCAGAGAGGTGGGATGGGCTACTGCTGACCATCAAAGCAAGTGAGACGAAATGTCTTGAACTCCTTCAGAGGCCAGGGGCTGTTGTCAGTGGGAGACGTTGACACCAAGCAACAG